>NW_006441955.1:37361160-37384284 GCF_000325575.1 Pteropus alecto | reverse complement strand
TTCAGTTTCTCTCTTCTTCCTTCTGATTTATTTCTAGATTTCTGTCTTCGATATCACTGATCCTTTCCTCCATTTGGTCGACTCCTTGCTCATCTCATCTAGTTGTTTTTCAATTCCTGAAATTGTTGATATGATTTGTTTTCTATCTCATTGAGTTTTTTCAGAAGTATCACCCTACATTCCCTGTCATTTAAGTTGAATAGTATATTTCTATATCTTTAAGTTTATTTTCTGGAGATTTTTCATTTTCTTTCTGAGATGCCTTGTTCCCTTGGTTGCTGGGCATTAATGGAAGTGTATTCTGCTGTTTTCCAGAAAGATTTATTATATGAAGGTCTGTCCGTAGTCTGTTGCAAAGAAGTCTCTTTTCTTTTGGTTTCCAGTAGGTGGCATCTAAGCCACTTGGATTTGTGCTTTATATAATGCCTTAAAATACCTGTGGTAGCTCTTATGTGCAGAACCCAAGCTCAGTCGTGCTGGTGTGCAGTTTGGGTGTTTTTTGTTGAGTTTTCGATGTTCAGCTTATTGTTGTTTCAAGGGGAGAGATATGGGGATGTCTCTCACTCCATCACGTTTTCTGTTGAAATGCGGCTCATAGCACTGGTCGCCCGCTGGGAATTGAAATGTAGCTTACAAGGCTGGCTGCTTTTGCTGTGATTGGAAAGGCCACTCACAACAATGGTCGCCCAGCTGTGAACACTTGGTCCTGAATCACGCAAGCAGAGCTTTACAGCAAGCCAATAACAGTGCCCCCGGCAGTCTGCAAGTTGGGTGGGGCGGAGTCTCAGAGAGACAGTGGTAGATCAATACAGCTTCAGTCTTGCTGCAAATTTGGTAACTGTTGTGAGATCCCGCATGAGACCCAGGTCACAGCAAGACCAACTGTTGTGTAGGACTGGCCCACAAGTCCCCGATATCTGCCCAAGTTCATGTTGGCAGCAGCGATCTGCCTGACCTTATCTCTGAAATGGGGCTCACAGTGCTGGCTGCTGTTGCTGGGATTAGAAACACCACTCACAGCAATAGCCGTCCAGCTATGAATACTTCACTCTGAATCACTCAGCTCAAGGCTTGGCAGCCAGCCATAAACATCTACCCCTGGCAGTCTACAGGTTTGGCAGAGCGGGCTGATCCCCTCAAACCAGTGTCTTCTAATGGCTCTGTGGGAGGGGTCTGCACAATCAAGCTGGCATAGTCTATAAAGGGGTTGGATTAAGGCACAATGGTGGGTGCTTTTCCAGCCATCTTTCTGACTCCAGGTAATGGAGACTTTTTCAGAATGAATCCTGCGGGAGCCTCAGACCCACTGCCGATGTCCCGGGTGAGTGTCTGCAGGTCAGAAAACCTTTGCACGGGTCCTTCAAAGGGACGTCTAGGGGCTCAGTCACCTTCTGTCTCACCCAGGTGGCCGGAATCCTCTCTAGTTTCTACAGAGTTATTGGAATCTCCTCTTCCCTGGGCTAGGACTCTGAGCTGGGGGGCCCTCAGATGTGACCAGGACCCCTTCTCCTTCAGGAGAGCCTCTGCAGCCTCGCTCTCCCTCCCGGTGATCCTCCACCACCCGCGGGTGCGGGTCCAGCCTGATTTAAGACTTTGCCCCTCCTACCGGCTTCCATGTGGCTCCTTTATATTATCAAATGTTGGTGTTATGATCAGATGGACTTCAGGTGATTCTCCACGTTGATTATTTTATAATTTGGGTGTAATTTCAATGTGGTCCTGGGAGGAGATGAACCCTGCTTTTACCTAATCTGCCATCTTTCCCCTTAGTCTTCGGATATAAGTTTTAATATTTGTCAAATTTCTAGAAGATGAAGGACAAGCTTCCAAGTAATAGGAAGAAAACCATAATGGAAAATTCTTGACTACAGAACATAAGTTAATGTAAAATAATCTGAATACAAAATTAAATTGGAGATTGTTATATTTTCTGCAAAGAGTTTCTAAAAAGCTTAGTATCTTTATTCTAAGGTATGATCATAAAGATTGTAGGAGAAAGCAGTAGAAAAATGGTCAAAGGAAAGAACTGATGAATTCACCAAGGAAGACATACAAACACAGAAATAAATACATGGAAAAATGCCAGCTCCTGCTATGAAAATGAAAATAACAGTGATACAGCATTCACTGATATAAACATTTTTTTTGCTAGTTTGTTTTTATTTGTTTTAATTATGGTCTCCTACATGAACATTTTCTATACGTTGGTAGAGCATGTTTTACTATTCAATTGCCCTAAATCTTCTTAAACAAAATATGGAACGCTTTGTGAATTTGTGTGTCATCCTTGTGCAGGGGCCATGCTAATCTTCTCTGTATCGTTCCAATTTCAGTATATATGCTGTGGAAGTGAGCACTAATTATTTTAAATATACACATTTTAAAATAAAATGATGGAGAGGGCGAGATATAATAGGTACGCTCACACTTAGAAGAAATTGGTTTATGATTATCTTTTCAACACGATGCGTCTTCTAATATCTCCTGTCTCCCTCTTTGTATAGACCACTAGAAAGCACTTTTATTTTGGCTCATTCCTGAAAAGATACCTCAGCGTAGCCCCCGGATGACGTACAGCATAACAATTAAGAGCTCAAATTCTGAACTTTGATTGTCTACTCTGTCCCTTACTGGTTTTGTGAGATTAAGTAAGTTACTAACTTTCTAGGCCTCTGTTTTCTTATGTGTAAAATGGGCATAATGATACCTTCCTCTTTGCAATGAGAATTAAATGAGATCGTATATGATGGTGTTAAGATAGTGCCCGATACACATAAGTATTCAATAAATGTTAGTTGTTACTTCTTTTCTCCCTTCACCCTAACTTTCCCACTTTTAAAATATATTTTTAGCTGTGTTTACTTTTGTTATACTGCTTGAAATTCTTTTTAGAACAAGGCAGCATATAAATTAATAATCTATCTTAGCAGTGCCTTCTTAAACATTTGTATCAATTTATGACATCGGCACCAATGCAGGAGAATGGACGAGGTCAGTTGTGATATGCCAACACTGACTCTAAGACTTAAAATGCTCATTACCTTTGACACAGTAATTTCATATTTTGACTCTGCACATGAAAAAGCTGAAACAATTTTACATACATGGAAAGCTCATTCACAAATTTTTTTTTAGTTTTATTTATAATAGCTAAAATTTAAAAACATTCTTAATGATCTTTAAAAGTAAAATGGTAAATTTTTTACTCAGAAAAAGTTTATGCAGTCATTAAAATAATGTTTTTGAAAATTATATGATAACATGGTAAATGCATATGATATAATATCAAGGGAGAAAAGCAACTCATTTGTATCTGTAATATGACTACAGCAATTTATGATAATCTATAAAGAAAAAGACTAAAAGGAAATATACCAGCATGTTAATAATGGATTTTGAGTGGAAAAACAGTGGATGATATTTAAATACATTTTTCCATGTGTTTCTGTAATCCCTGGTTTTCTTTAACAATAAATCCCCCACCCACACATGAAGCCATTTAAGGTCGCTATTCACCCTTGGATAAACACAAAGGATGGCTCAGTTTGAACTGTTTTCTTTAGACAGGATGTCATCGTTTTTACATCAGAAATGCAGTTGCCTTTGGGATAGGGGAGGAGCTTTAGGGGCTGCATAATGGGGCCATTTAATCTAGATTTCTGTCAGCAGCTTCTCTTGGACTGATAAAATGAAAGAAATCAGAACACCTTTAGAGAAAAAGGAGGGGAAGTAGATTCTTTGTACCAGTCGCAGAAGTTACACAAATTCCAAAACCAGGGAAATGGAATTCCAGAGCAGAATTCATTGCCTGATTGGGAAGGGGAAGAAAATTCCTCAAACGTTATCTTTTTAAAGTAGTCAGCAAAATCCAATTAAAACATTACTGTCATTCTTGTTTTAGAATTTTTATTTTTTAGCCTAAAGACATCAAATTAAAGACATTTTAGAACCTGAAGATAGAATTGTGTACTTTTAATTTTTATGTTGTGTATTGTCTTTTCTGATTATAAAATTTAAGCATACAAAATGTATAAGTTGACAAATAAAATTCATTAGCAACCCTAGCACCTAGAGAATGACCACTGTTAATGGGATTTATGATGTGAAATTTCTCATTCTTTCTGGTATACATAGAGCTAACATTTCTTGAGTGATTACCAAGTGCTTGGCACTGCCTAGAGAATTTTACATGTTAACTAAATTAATCTCACAGCAATCTTCTGAAGTATGTACACTACTTATCCCCATTGCATCGGCAAAGTTCAGCTTCTTGTCCAAGACCGTGCAGCTGGGAAGTTAGAGCCAGGACTTGCAACCCAGATGTTCTGGCTTCGAGTCTGTGCACTTAACTTCTCTCTCCATGGCTTCAATATATTTATAAATACATATTTACCGAAGTGAGGTTATACATCACTGTCTTATAACCTGCTTTTTTTTTTTTAATGTACTATCTGAACATCATTCCAAGTTAATAGAGATAAATCTACTTTAGTATTTTTAATGGCTACATCATGTTTTATTTCATGAGTATCTCATAATGTATTTAATCATAATCCATATGGTTGGATAGTTAAATTTTTTCCACTATTGTAAACAGCAACAGAATGCATATCCTTCCATGTAAATGTGCATTTGAGAGATGACTTCATTAGGATAAATTCTTAGAAAAGGAGCATTTGGGTCAAAGTGAAGATTATTCAGGCTTTAAATGCCCATTGCCAAAAGACCCTCAAGAAAAGTTGTGCCATTTAAATTCCCTCTGGCAGGATAGAGGAGTGTTTGTTTCCCCCCTCTTTATTTCCTGCCCCCCACTTCCACCCCCGACCTATGGATGTTGCCGTTTCCCCTTAAGAACTGGATCTCTGAAGGCGGAGCATCTCCTCCCACACACTCGCGGAGTGCACCAGGGGCCTGGCACTTCTGGGGGGGCCTGGTGCACCCAGGGGGTCCTGGCGAACCCCGGGTGTGGTCCGTGGCTCCACCTGGGGCGCGAACCCGGGACCTTCTACGTGTAAAGCAGACATGCTAACCACTACACTATGGAGCCACCCTCAGGAGAGTGTTTTTCTCTACATTCTAGAGTGTTTTTCAGACTTTTGCACCTTGACTTATTGTAATAAATACATTTTATATAGCGATTCAGTATATACACACATGAAACAAAATTCACTACTTTCCTGACGATGCAATGACCTCTTTTTCTCTCCTCTCCTCTCCTTTTACTTTCTTTTTTAACGCTTTCTGAAATACCTCATATGGCCCATTAATAACGTAATCCACAAATGAGCAGTAAATCATAGCTTGAAAAAAATGGTATGTCAGTGCTTGAATATTAACATTCTTTTAGTATTTGCCTGTCTGATAACCTGAGAAAATGACAAGTCATTGCTTTTATCTTAACTTTTTTAATTACTCAAGAGGCCAAACATTTTGGAAATCATGTTTTTGGAGAAAGTAAACTATAGTTCATTGTCTCTCATCTTCCAGTGCACGTTAGAACTTTTAAAAAATCCTTTTATTAATTGCCAGACCAAATAATCTGTAGAGACTGGGCCCAAGTATCAACATTTGTGAGCAAAGCTGAGAACAAACGCTGTAGATAGTAAATTAAAGATTTGTGTGAAGGAGTTGTTTATGACATACCTAGATTATGACATACTCACTTTATAAAACCGCATTTGGTTTGATGTTCCTTTGAATTTGATATTTATTGTCAAATTTACCTGACAGGCATTTAAACAAACAAATTATTAACTTTCTAAAATTTTTTGTTCAATCGTAAGAGTTGTGAAGTAATAAGCATGTCATTTCCAAGGGCCACGCTTTATTTAAATTTAAGTCCTCTAACATTTTTTGCAAGCCTACTATGTGCAAAGCATAGTGCCAGACCTGTGGGGTTAGAAGATTCAACATGTAATAGGTACTCTAACCTATGCATGCAAGTAACTATCACACCAAGAAGAGAATGATAATTTCATAATCATACAATTTTAGAAATAAGACCACTAAAAAGCTATGTTTCCAATATCCTCATAATATAGCTCATTTATAACAATTTTTATTATTTACATCAAAAAGCAACCAGAAAATTTAGGGACTCTTAACTGGATTTGAATTGCCTCTGTTTGCCTTTTAAACATGACATATTTTTAAAATATCATAGCCATCTGAAGGTATGACTTAACTCCATCTTAAGTATGGAGTTAAAGAAGGGTTCTTATTTGGGCTTATCAACTGTCAGCTGCACAAATCACAGTTATGCTTACTTAAGTCTGATTCGATGGCGAATTAAGGCAGTGAAACTCGTGGGAGATAGTTAAGATTCTCATGAATAAAATCACATTGTGGGAGAATCGAGGTGCTGTTTAGTATTTCAGAGTTTCACCAGATAGAAAGTTCCAATTGCTTACTGGATAGTCCACCTAGGTGGCCTTCTGGGACTCCGAATTGAATGTATCTCTCCCAAGAGTTCTTAGCTCCCTTTTGTCTGTTCCCCAAACCCATCTTCTGTCCTCTAATTGTGGCAGAGTGAATAATCGTGTCCTTTTCAGTAAGACAGAGGTTACTTCACATCTCTGATGCTGTCTCTTTATTCAAAAGAGGCTCTCAGAGGGCCACTAGGAACAGCTTCTGGCCACAGGACTGTCCTGGAGAAGCTAAGACAGCAGAGTAGTGTGTCTACAGCAGTTGTCCTCATGAGGGCTGACACAGGAGAGAGATATAAACAGATTCCAGGTGACTAAAAGGAGCTGTGGTTGAAGTTGCAGGGGGTCATCCATGCCCTCTCATGGCATCTGTCTTTAGTCTGCTCTTGGCCATAACTGGCAATTCCCAAGTCTCCAGGTTTCTCTACTACGACTCTTAAGAAGTTTACTGTAGTAGGAAAAGCTTCATCCTTGAGCAAGTTTCTTAACCTTTCTATTCCTCAGTTAACTCATCTATAAAAACCAGGTATATGACTGCCCTTTAGAAAGAGCTAGCTCTGGTGGCCAGGATCAGAGCCCCTCCACACAGCCAGCTGGACAAGTGCTTGAGATCTCAAATGATCAAGTTGAGTGTCCATTCAGGGGCCTGGGGTATGGTTGGTGGGTACGAGTTCACTCCTGGCCCCTGCCATCTTTTCCTGCAGTGTAAAATGTTCACCCTTCAGGGAGAGGTGTAGCAGAATACTTATAGATTCAGTCCAATGATGGAATGGCTGTTTAGTTTTTACCTGTTCTCCACCTACTTTGGGAGAGGAGACTACCAGTCATCCAGGGAAAGAACCAAAAGCCCAACAGTCTTCAAGGCTCAGATTATTGGAGTATGGATTTTCCTCTTGTTGGCCATGGTCACCAGACATCAGTGATCAAGTCATCAAACCCAGACATCAGGTTTTTAGAAATGTAAAATGAAAAACAAGGGAGAGCTGCATCCTGTTGGGTCACATCCTGTTCACGAAGGCAGGAAGTAGGGCAGCAGACCAAGATGGTTAGAAAAACATGACGCTTATGAGGCATTTGCATGCTATGTGTGTATGTCTGTTAAGGTGTACACTTTTTAAGACACTGTGAATCAAAGCCCATATATCATGCATTTAAAAGTCCTCAAGCTTCTTGTGAAATAAAACTGGCTAAAAGCCAACTCTTTGTTATATGACTGTTCTTGATATATAATCATATGAATCTAAGAAGTAGAACAATATCCTATTTGCCATTTGAAAACTACTCACAAGCTCATGAAGTGTTTCCTCTAGGAATAAGAATGCAATGTAGGAAATTTCGCAATGGCAGTCCTAGGGAGTGTGAGATTATGGATCTCATCAAGAATGGCGTCACCTCTCTCAAAGGGAAGAATGGATTGTCCCAGCCATGGGCAGCCCATAGTGCATTGCTTGAGAGGCATCAGGCTTGCATAGAATTGCCAGTACAGAGTGCTCCCTGCTCAAAGCACAGCTTGTCTTTCCTTCATTCAGCTGCCTCAGCTGTCAAAAGAACTTCTCGGACTCAGGCATGGCAAAGTCCCTTCTGGTCCTTTCTCTTCACCTTCACTTGTCTCATTTACTTTCTCTTTCTTCTCCTTCTCTTGCATATGTTTCAGGCAGGATGACGGTCTGATGGTCACGCAGTGCTTTTATCCTGCTTTGCATGGGGGTAGGATTAAGGAGAAAGCATTGTCATCTCTTCAGTTTTATGTCGATAATTAGCATCATTCTAAGAGGCCCCTTCCACCTCTGGATTACCTAGTAACTCAGGACTACAGTACTTCTAAAGTAAGTCAAACATTCAGGGCAAGGATGCTCAAACTTTTGGACTGCTGGTCCCAAAGGATCTGCCTTTAAGATTTAAAAACCACGTGCTTTGCAATCAGCACTCAATGGTTTGACTTTCTTCTTGGATTTCTTTTGGTCTATGGTAAGTAATTGTGCTAGGAATGGGCCACAATTATTAGGAAATCATCTCTTAGGAATATCCACGCATCACGGAACTAGATGGGAAGGAACCTTCTAGGACGGTAGGCCTGCTAAAGAAAGGCTTCTCCTATTACCCAGTGATTTCAGATTTTAGCATTTAGAAAGATAGAAAGGAAGGAAAGGAAAGAATAATATTGACTGTGCTAAGATCAATGTATGGGTAGTATAGTTTTTAATTCTAAAATTTTTAAGTAATGAAAATCCAACACAAATATCTCATATAATTTTACCCCAAAATAAAATTTTTATTTGTCCATGTGCTGTTCTAGTTCTTGTGACATACAGTTTTAACCTATTTACAGTACCGCAATGAATATTGTTGATTTTCACCTAAATTCATATATAAGATGTTTTTTAAGGAAAAAAAATGACAATTAGATTTGTTTTTTGGTGCTCATGGAGAGAGCAGCAGAATGACTGCAGTAAAGTTGTAGGTTTCCTTTCTGGCTTTGCCCTTGGAGCTTTCAACATTTCAGTGTTTCAGCTCGACCTACGAAAAATGGGAGCTTAGGACAAATTACCTTACAAGTCTATTTGGTGAGAAAATAACCGATGTGTGATTTCAGAATTACCAAGATGGAAAGATGTGGTATTAAATGCTGTAATACTTAGAGGACCTCAATATCTGGACAGGTCACCAGGCAAAACTCCCCTCTTCCATTGTTCTTGTCCTTTCACTTCTTATTTTTCTTTGTTCTTTTCACTGGTCCCAGCCCTTGCTTCCTCAAAATCTTATGTAAATCTAAATGTGAGGATCCTACTTGCTAATCCCTGTGGTGTTTGTTGGATGACAGGCAATGTGCTAAGGTCTTTACTCACACATCTCATTTAATCCTACTCGTTGATGAGGTGCGTACTATCATTCCCACTTTACAGATGATGAAATTGACTTGCTAGAAATTAAGTATCTTTCTGGAGATCGGTTGGTAAGTGATGGAGAGCTACTGTTCCCGCCACCCATCTTTTCAATTAGATCCTTCTAATTATACATCTGGCTCCTTCAAAACACCACGCTGCCTTTTAATATGGAACCTAGGACAGAAATATCATTTTAAAAAGGAATGCTTTAGAGTCAGCTGCTTAGTCTGTGAATGATATGATCTCTTTCTCTCTCGCGCACGCGTCTTATTTTCCTTTTGTTTTTGTATTTTGAATTTACTGTCACTGCCTTCTACAAGCTGGGGATATTTATTTTCAGAAATCATTGGTTAGAGAATATCGTTTTATGTAATAGGAAATGGTGTTTCAGAAATGTAAACCAAAGGAAAAGAAAATCAGAGTGATTTTCCAGATGTCTTAGTTCCTTTTTTTTTTTCTTTTGTAAACTATTCAGTTGGTTCCATTCAGAATACAAATTTAACCACCTGGAGATAAAAATAACTTCTTTTATAATTTTTCCTCATACAGCAATAACATATTGTGCTTTTTCATGGAAAAAATCTATGTTTAGAAAGAATACAAGGCACCCTCAGCCCCATGAGTAATAACTGTTTGGCAAGATGATGCTTACGGTAGATAATCACTCTAAGTCCTTCTTTGGAAGGCTTACAAATATTTTGTTACACAATCTGTACGTGTTATTTTGTGATGCGTGAGACCTCGTTTAATAAGAAGAATAATAAAAAAACCCCAAAGGATATATGTGTAGAGCTTTGGGAATTTCTTTTACATCTTGTATAATGACTCACAATTTAAATGTACCAAGCTGGGTAGAGGAAGCATCTTTCTATCATTGTTTCACAAAAATAAAAACTGTAAACCTGAAATGGAAACTGCACACCTCTGCATGCTCTTCTGCCCTCCCTTGGGCAAAAGGTGGCACCTGTGGAAAGTATCTGAAGCTTATAAAATGAAGCGACTGGCAGGTCATAAATGGGATGACCCTGGGAGGAGGGAGGGAACCATTTTCTTTCTGGTGCTTAAATTCATGATGTTTACTTTTAATATTTGGTATAATTCTCCCCACGTTCTGAAGTCCAGTCATCTAACTCAAATACAGTTAGAACTGATTCTCTACTCCATTTGAAGTATACAAATGGCTAAACAAAATAGAAAAGACAATGACTGGGATATAAAATTCCAAACTTTGAGCATCATGGTTTCCTGGAATTAGATAGATAAACACCAGGGAAATTATAGGGACAATTCCTGAGTTAGGAGAGTGGTCTCTTTCACCTCTGAGATTATTTTATTTTATGACTTTTTACTCTTATAGGTCTGATAAGTTCCTACTCGGAGATAATTTTTTAGCCACCTAGACTCTCAGAGAGATTTGACCAAAATAATCTGAACAAAAGCTCAGTGGCAGACACTCTCCTTTCAAGAGAAGCAGTGCTGATAGTAGCTAGGAGGAATTGGTGACCTCTTGATGAAAAACAAATTTAAATATATAACTATTGTTATTTTTGTTGGAGAAATAACCATTATTTTGATGTAAAAGTTGTATTTCATCTAAAACCCACTATTTGTAAATAGAGCCATGGGTTTTCTGCTACTAAATTTGGGCAATTCTTCCCAGAACTGTGTATTTCGTTCTAAATTTCATTGCACAAACGGATAGTTTGGTTCAAATTTCATCCAACTATCTTATTTGAAGCGATAACTTAACCAACAGTTCAATTAAGTTTAAATGTATAGATATAGAAAGAGATCATAAACATGATTTGATGTGGGTTTTATATTTTGTGAAAATTAAAAAAAAAAAAAATTTAAACCACTCATAGAACTTTCCAAGAATGAGAGAGATCTGCAAAATATGGTCAAATGGGCCAGTTAGATTTACCCAGGGTTTTCAAGATCCTAAAACTCAGATCCTGGGTGGCATTGGATCCAGAAGGCTTATGGAATGCACTCCAGATAGTGGCTTCACAATTAACTTAATTTCATCTCTACATTAGTGGGAGTAAGACTTAATACAATCAGAAATTTAAAGTCTTCTGATGGGTTTTTCAGTCTTTAAAATGCAGTAATCGTGGCTCCAAATAATCATTGCTATAGATTTAGAAGCAAAATGGTATATAAAGGAACACCTGGGCCTCATGATTACTGTGGATCCTTGTATTCTAACCCAATGACTGAGCCGTTCCCAAGTGGAATAATAGCAAAGCAGCAAAGATTTTGAAGGAGAAAGAATCAACAGAACATAACATACGCTTTTGTATTTTCAAAATAAATTACACAATGATGAAGGCTAGTGGCCAGCTTTTATCCAAAGTTGTTCTCATAGTAAAAAGAATGATTTGTGCATGGGAAAAATTAAAGCTGATGAAATAGGTCTGAATTCAAATCTCCAAACGAAAGTATGTAAGAATTAGTCTAGTTTAAAAAAAAAAAAAAAGCTTTATTGAAGTATATAACTCATCCATTATAATTGCCTAGTTTGATGATATTTAGTAAATATATGTAGATTTGCCTCTATCACTACAATTCAGTTTTAGAATACTTCCATCACCCCTCCTCTCAAACTAGTAGCTTTTCAGATCACTCAATAAATGGGCTGGAGTGAGAAATATATACCCTTCAAAATCCCAAATGAGAAATATGTACCCTCCAAAATCCAAACAGTCCTGCTTTTTGATTGTAGGAAGGGCCAGATACAATAACTTATCCATCACCTTAGAAAGTATATAATGATATAAATTTTGGGAGTCCAGCCTCTTCCTCATTCAAGCAGTTCTGGGTCTGTAAACTAGCTCAAGTCCAGGAATTGACTCTGTTTTATGATTAAAGTTAGACTTTGGTTCGCTTGGCTTAAAACTCTTCTGCTTATACAGATAAGTAAGAATTTAGTTGACTGCCTATCTATGTCACTTCTAGGGACACCATCCACTAGCCAACGCCACAGGCCTTTGTGAATCCTACTACTTTGTGAATCTGATTACTGCTTTGACACTGCTGTCCATTAGGGTAGCCACACCTATCTTGTCTTTGGCAATTAAGTGCCACCATTTGGCCCCTGCCACCCCAGGATCTACTTACCCCGCTACGTCTAATGATTGCAATTTAGCGATAGCAGTTACCACAGAGATTACTGATCTACAGAGAAGAGCAACCACAGAATTCTTCAAGGATTCCAGGGCTCCCCTCAGAAACTCATTTCTCGTAGTCATAGTGAAAGATGTGTCCTCTGGACCTTCCTAGGGTGAGTGAGAAGGTCTTACTTACATCATAAATCTACTCTTACATTCCAATCTCCCTAAGCTGTTGGATACCTTCCTCTATGTATACAAAGACAGTCTGGCATTTCAACTTTATTTAGTGTAGATCATTCTTCAGCCCATGTTCCAGCTAACCACTCAAACTGCTAGAGGCCTTTCTAACCACTCCAGCTACATTGTTAAGTCTGGAATCTCTTTTTTGTGGGTTCCTGTCAATATTTGGCTTGATCTGACTTTATGTTCCTTCCTTTATGTATTTCTTTTGGAGTGTAGTGCACTCCCTCATGGGTCACATTTCATTCCTCATCTTCCGGGGCCTGCTGGAACATGAGTCTAGTTATGGGTCTAGAAGTAAAACAGGGTAATAGAGGTGGGTCCTGAGGAGGATCGGCACTGGCTTGCAAGGCTATCACCTCACAAGAGGCTATTAGAGTTCTCTCAGGCAACTCAGGGTTAATTGCCTCAAATGGGGGTAAAAGGGCTGCTTCTACTGACAAAGAAGACTCATTTGAGTCCCTATTTTATTTGATGTGTAATAAATTCCAACCTAGCGATTTTGAGAACTCAGTCTTGTGCTAGGGTTTTAAGTACCAAGGCATTGTTAGGGAGGCCCCTTTTCTAGGCCGTCTCTAACTACTACCCATTTGCCCATTCTCTATATTCACCCCAGGGCCAAGCCCAGGCTCCAGGGATCTTTGGCGAGTCCATAACCACTTAGCCATTCCTCTCTGAAGTCTTGTCATCTCCTTTCCAGTTCCAGGAATTTCATTTCCTACCTTTCTGCTCCTTATAGACACTCTTCCTGCCTTGACCTCTAGAAGAATAGAAACTTCTATTGCTCTAGAATTGACGTCTGCTTTCCATTTTGCCAAAATCCCCTTTCAAAAAATTACAAAGCTTGGTTTCCTGATTGAAATGAGCATAGGGGGAAAATACAGGGAGCATAAACAACAAATTTTAGCATATTACCCCATTGTAGGGATGAGGCAGCAAAGTGACTGAAGACAGAGGGGAAGACTTGCTAACATTTTTAGAGTACTTATTTTCTCTAAATACATAAGGCATAATAGATTTTCCCCAGAACCGGATGCCATTCCTCCTTTTATAACCTCAATCCCTAGCCTCTGGAGCGAAAGCTTATGCTTCCGAAGTCTGTTAGTGTTACAGTCTGTGTGACTAGCTTCTGGTGATAAATCTTGTATGTGAATTGTGGGGACGGCCGGCATCCAAAGTAAACAGCGATTGTTGTGGGGAAGGCCAGACAGGCGACCCTGCTGGCTGCTTTTCAGCTTTCTGACTGCTGATTGGGTTCCCCAGGACTCTGATGGCAGGCTGGCCCATATCTCTGGAAAGAGCTCGGGACTCTCATCTTCCTCAGCTAGGACCTTGGCAACTCCGCCCTTCCCCGCAGGGAGCCCAGGGGGCCTCCTCTCCTTACATCAGGGTGACAGCAAAAAAGTTCTAAGTTCCACGCACTCCTTCCTTTAGACTCTCCCTATCAGCCCAGCAGCCTGGGCTTTGTTTTCTAGGCAGTGGAAGGCAGAAGAAAGTGATCTGCAATGTGCCAGAAAAGAGGAAGGCCTAGGCCACAGTACATGTAGCTGTCCAAGCTCCCCTCGTTTATTCATTTGTTCATACCTCTGCTTTTGACATTTCCTCTGCCTGGAGTGCCTTACCTTACTCTCTCCTTTTCTCCTGGTAAAATTCCTACATATTCTTTAAGTCTCAATGAAAACATCATCTCTTCTGGGAAACCACCAACCTTTTGCTACCATAGCATTTGTGCCTAGTTCTGCTATAGTACTTAACATATTGTATTAAAGTGAGTTATTTTGCACTGCCTGAGTACAAAAGCTTTTAAAAATTCTTTATCCTTAGAGTCTAGGGTGGTGTCTGACACATCAGTAATGATGATGATTATGATAATAATAACAGCTGTTATTCATTGTATGCTTAGCAGTTGCAAGGTACAATGCTATGAGCAACACCCACATTATATCATTCAAACCCCATCACAATGCTAAGGGTAGCTATTGGTGTTATCCTAATTCTTGGTGAATTTTTAGGAATTCCTTAGACGGAGATGCAGAAGAGTATTTCAGTTTAAAGAATGGCGGGAGCAAATGTGGCAGGAAGCATGGTCTGTTAAGAGCAGGATGAGTAGTCCTGGGAGGGGATACAGAGGAGAGAAATGAAGCTGAATAGGTGATTAGAAGAGTGCCCTAAGGCACGACATCTTCTTGGTAGACAGTAGGGAGCCATCAAGGAGGAGCCAATGCAATCTGAGCTAGAGACTAGAAACAAGTGGCAAGCTGTGGCTGTAACCTAGGCGAGGCCCAAATATTCATCACACATCTCCTGGGGGCCCATGGAGGGTGAGGGAGTTGGAGGCGAGACAAGCAGAACAGAGCCAGGCCTGTAAGATGCTCATAGTCAGGTGAGCAAGCAATGCAGAGTTGTAGGCATCATCGTAACTGTCTGCACCAGTTTGGTAGGCACACAAACAAAAGAGGGTGCAGAGCCCCTAGGGCTGGGGGGGCATCAGGAAGCCTTTCTAGTGGAGATGGTGCTTGAGATGAGACTCTATTTACCGGGCCAAGAAGGTGGAAGGGAGGCGGAGAGGCTGAAGAGAGGGAAGCATAGGCAAGAAGAAAGCACTGAGGCATCAACAGCAAGACCCATTAGTGGGACCTACTGGTTTTTGTTTGTTTGTTTTATAAAACTTGTTTTGTTTATTAAGTAATGCTTGTTTATTATAGAAAATGTCAAATATAGAAAAACGATAACTATAAATCTATAATCCCACGACTTAGAGATAATTAGTTTAAAATTAGGTAAACATCCTTCCATTTTTATATGAGTGTATATGTGTGTTTGAGTAAGAATAAATGTGCATGTATATGTGTGTATATATATGTATAAATACACACATATATAAATATATCAATAAGTATGAAAGTATAAGTGTATGTGCTAAAACTTCTCCACCTTATCTCTATTTTACTGAATATCCTGCTTCATCAAGTTTAGGGATAAAATAAATTTACATTTCTTTGATGTTCAAATAGAATATACTTAGAATATCCATCTGCCCAGTCTGATAGAAAGTCTAGCCTTTCTCTGGGGTCCCCAAGTACTTTCTAGGACAAGTCAAGAAACTCCTACATATTCTTCAACCCATCCTAATTGTGCAGCTTCCCTGTCTGCCCCATCCCCCACCCCAACTTATATCTAAGATTTAAATAGGAGAGGAAAATATAGGTAGACGATTCATTTCGGGGAGAATAAAAATGCCTTCAGGGACATGAACCATGTCTTTATTATTCACTGCTATACCCCCAGTGCTTCTAATAACACCACCACATAGTAGATGTTCAATAAATATGCTGAATGAATGAATGAATTCAAACTTCCACTTGTTCATGCAATGAATGATTATTGAACATTTTTGATGCGCTGAGTCCTGTGCTAGGGATTAGAAATGTACATGTGGACCACATGAAGTTTTTGTCTATGATAGATATAGCTTAAAGATGAGCAGCCTTTAAAAACAAATTGGGCTTCCATGTGTGGCAGTGAGCTTCCCAGCATATGAAGTATTCAAGTAGACCACTGACCAAAGTTGTAGAAAGAATTCCTGCTTTGGGAAGAATCTTGGACTAAAAGACCACTAATGACCCTTCCAAACGTAAAATTGTATGACTGAATAAATTTTAGGTAATCTTTTCTAACTTATGAGTCATAATAACCAAGTAGATCACAGAAGGATTCCAAAGGAGATATATTTAAAATGAAAAGCAAGTATTTGGTGGGATCCACATAGTTGTTAATAATAACTGAGATTTCTCGAGAAGTCCGCAGGATGTTACTCTCAATAGAGACAGATCATTTTTAATTATTTAATTATTAAATTTCAAATGTTTAAATATTTATTCTTTAATTCCATCCATTTACCATATCTGAAACCCATATTTACAAACAAAACAGCCAAGAACTAAGCAAGACAATAAAAACAAGCTTTTGATAAATATTTTTTGAGAGAACCCAAAGATCTTGACTTTGATTATTATTTGGGAAATCCAATATGAATACTTTAAGATAAAAATTTTTAAATGTTGGTCTTACATAGACTTGGAATTCAAAACTCACTCATTTATTCCTTCATTCAAGAAATATATAGTAGAAAAACAGAAGAAATAAAAGAAAGAGTAAACATTTACTAAGTGTAAGACACTGCAGACTGAGCAATATAATTCCAAAGGAAAATGAGGTAAACTATGATAGATGATTTTATTACAGTGATAATCATGTATTAAAGAAAATTATTAAAAACTGAAACTAGTCAAACGATTACCCCTAATCATATCATTTAATAAATTACTACTGTTAATATTTTTGTTTTCCTTTCAGTGTTTTTAGGAATGAAATTTTCATATATTGGTAATATCACTGTAGAAGCTATTTTGAACTTTAAAATACCAATCTTTGGATGCACTGGTGGAAATATCTTAGTTTGGTATAAAATAAATCTGATTCCCTACAACAGGGATCCCCAACATCCAGGTGGTGGACCTTACTGGTCTGTGGCCAATTAGGAACCAGACCACATTTATATTTGTAGCCACTCCCCAGCGCTAGCATCATTGCCTCAGTGCCACTTCAAATCATCAAGCATTAGATTCTAGGAGCATTGGTCCCTGGTGCCAAAAAAGTTGGGGACCGCTGACCTAGAGCTTTAATATTTGTTCCTTGGCTTTCCTTTGTGGACCTTAAATATAAATATTTCGAATTGAAAACACGTTATAATACATAGGTTATATTTAAACAACACCAAGGCGGATTTGAAAAATTAGAATAGTGTAGGTATAATGGCCAGATTGCAGAATTAGATTATAGATTAGTAGTCGGACAACTAAATGGTCAGAACTGATGGTTGTGGCCATCAGCCTTAATAGTGCACATAGCCTCAACCATAACTAAATAACTATTTAGTCACTGTTTAATGATGATCTTCCCTATTAGACTCTAAGCTCTGTGAGGCCGAGGCTATATCTGTCTAGTCCACATCAGTGAGTACCTAGTTTATTGCTTGGTGCAGGCTTGGTTCTTAGTGAATATAATTTAAATAAATGAATGAATGGTTTATTCACTGAGAGGTTTGGGGGTGACCCACGCATCCATCTACTCATTCATTCATCTATCATCAAATACCTCACGTACTACCTGCCATGCCCCGGGTGCTGTGCTGAGCACCATGGACACAGGGTTAAGTAGATGTGGCCTCCCACAGAGCAGGAGTAAGGACCATTATCCAGGGAGAGAAGGAGTAAGGACCCTTCCCCAGGGCCCTCAAACACCTCTTCCATGGCTCTCTTTTCTATTGGTCTGCTATGGAAATTATTCCTTTATATTAAGGCATTGTTCCTTTAAATCACAAATATGCTGAGAAGTGGGCTTGTCACTTGCTCACAACCTGGGGTTTGGGTAAACTAGTTTCTCCAGTTTTGGAGGGGAGGGGGTCAAACAGGCCTAGGGCTATGGAAGGGGCACTCTCAGGGAACCATTTTCTCCTTCTTTATAGTAGGAGGCCCTGGGGCATGAGGAGGCAGTAGTGTAACAGCAAACATGCCCAACTGGCCACTTAGCTGTGTGGCAGCAGGCAGTCAGCCAATCCTCTGAGCCTCAGGTAACTCATATGCCTGAAGGTTACAGAAATCAGCTGTGGCTGCAGGTATGGAAGGGTCTGTGAGCCAACCACCCATGCTGCCCTCTATCAGCTTCGTGCTCTCCTCTCCCGTGCAGCTTCTTCTCCAGGGGGAGCCCTTCCAGCTTCTTGCCCAGGGACACTAACTGTATCTCCTTTTTCCTCCGTAGTGGGGACAAAGGCTCTTGCTGAGTTCCCAGCTGCCCCAGGCAGGAAGGAGGCTGTGCTGGAGAAAAGTTAGACCTTGGAGAAGAGGGCTTGAAGCAAACTCTACTTCACTGCCACACAGCAACCCTAGGGCAGCCCTCCTGGCGCCTTGCACCTTGCCGCCCCTGAGCTGCACCCCAGCATCAGCCAGCCCTGGCCCTCGGAGCATTGGGCCGCCTGGGAGGTGGCCACAGAGGCCTGCCATTCTCTGTCCTGTCATCAGGGCCTCATTCTGGGCCACATTTTTGTCACATGGTCATGATAACAAGGCAATCCCTCCTTCCCTGACTCACCTGGAGGTGAGTATTTCAAAGCCAGTGCTGCAGTTGGTGGCCTGGAGCTGTGCTCAGTCAGGGTGAAAGGTGGACAAGGGCCTGGAGTAGAGGCCTGCCTCTGCATCTTCCTGCAGAGGACCCCCAGTTTCTCTCTCCTTCTCTTTGTGATTTTCATGCTGTCTCCTTGTAAGGTGAATTGCGATGGAGGAGAAATACACAATAAACATGAAGCCAGTGGCTCCCTCAGCTGATCTGGGATAGAAAGCTCTGTCTCTCAGATCCTGAGGAAAGCAGGCCTCTTAGGCCATATGATTTTACCTTTTGGCAGGGCTATAATCTTTTTAAAAATGGTAAAAAAAAAAAAAAAATACATATATAATATAAAAGAACTAGAGTTGGGATGGTTGAAGAAATGAGTTATGTTTGTTGAATATAAAGCTGAACTCAAGGAAATAACTGCTAATTTTTGTAGAAGCTTTTTATTCAGTACTAATTCTTCCCAGTATTTTGAAAATACAAAGTGCTCGAACCTCGATTTTCCTGTTCAGAAGTTAAGTGAGTAGGGAAGTTGTTAGTATCGCTGCTTTTGACAGATGAGGAAACTGGGGATACAGAAGAGCCATAGAACTTCCTCTAGTCTGCCCTGAGTTGGTTCTTGAGGACCATGGTCAAAGGAGCCAAATCTGACACACAGTTAAGTTCTTAATGAATGCCATCTAATCAGGCCCTTTCCCCCTAGTATAATCTCTGTGGTGTCCTGTACTTTTCCTTTATAGTGTTAATTACAGCCTATAGTGAAATACTTATGTGTATGAGTCAGTCCTCTCACACTTGCTTCATGATGACAGAGACCAAGTCTGTTTTGCTCAACACCTTGCATGTCTAGCAAAATGCCTGGCATAGCAGAGGGCCTTGCCAAATAAGTGCTAAGTTAATGAATGAAAAACTGGCCTTCTTGTAGCAATTCTGCTCAGTTGTGACTCTTGGCTGTGAAACTTCTCTGCCTCGGTTGCTCATAAATTAAATAAGAATAATAATATATCCATTCTGAAGGATTAGTTGCCTGTCTCCAAGTTGGGGAATGCCATTGCTTGGAAAATGTTGCTGTTCCCACAGAGGTTCCAGGCCCTGTGTCCTTGAGAACAAACGCCAATTTCTTCTCTTTTCCCACCCATGAATTCATTGGAAGGAAGCTGTTACCATTGACAAGACCTCATGAAGTTAATATATACCTAAAACTAAAATATAGACATTGTCATATTATGAAGGAAAATGAGATAAACTATTTCAAGGAACACCTGGAGTAGAAGCCCTTTGAAAGCTATCATTTGGCGATTTGTCATTTGTCTAAAATCTTTTGCTGAGCTCTTTCTTTGCTGCACAATAAGCCAGGCATTTGAGCCCCACCCAGAAGCTGCACGGAATGAAGACACTGACAAATGGTGATCAGGACATGTGTAGTGTGCCATGAGAGGCGGGCCAGGAACTCAGGCAGAGGCCTTCTAATCGCCAGTCAGTCTTGAAGGACAAGTGCAAATGAGCCAGTAAAAGAAGGTGTTCTAAGGGGAGAGGACAGGATGATGAAAGCCATGAAGGCGTGAGAACTCTCAGCACATTTGGACTCCATTTCTGCATGTTTTCTAAGGGTGTGTGCATGATTTAAAGGTTATTGTTTATTCCTAATCACGGCAGCAGTGCTGGAGGTGTTTGTTCCAATTGACAATGGGCTTTCTCACCTTAGAGTGTCTGCAAGAGCAGACACCCAGTAAGTTTCTGAGAAACCATACTCCTGGCCAGCTCATACTAGTTGGGGGTCAGAAGATATCTGGTTTCTAGCTGCTTCCTATAGCAGGGATCTAAAGAGAACACTATGTTTCTATATTTATTATTCATTTCAGGGTCTTTCCTTTTTTTTTTTTTTGGAAATGGGAAGATCTCTTGCAAAGCCCTGCTAGCGCAGGTAGGAACTGGAATGGGGTATCCTGGAAGAGGTGGATATGTTGAACCTTGGGGGTTCCCAGAATCTCAGAATTGAAAAAACCTGAAATGGGCCGCTTGGCTGGCCTCCCATTGACACTGATAACTGAAATCTCTGTGGAAAAGCCCAGTGGGCTGCATACTTGCTCTCCAGCTGACTTATGGAAGAAAGAGGTCAGGCTCGTTTATCTTTAGGTGGACCACTGGGCAGCAGGCTTAGGAGAGGTATACCCTAAGTTCAGCCTGTTCCTTAGCACAGCAGACTGCCTTGTTTTTCTTCAAGGCTAGTCGGCTTATGTTGACACTGATTCCTCTTATAAAGTAATGCAAGGGCAGGGTTTTATTCACAGTAGGAAAACAATAAGGCCTGGATTTCCATGAGATCATTTTGCTCCCACCTGTGAGGTACAGCCTACTTTCTATCTCAGGCTAACTTGGTGGTGGTGGTGGTGGTGGTGGTGGTTTTAACACTTTTGTCTCAGTAAACTGATTAGTGGCCCACTTTGTTATTAAGGCTCCTGAGAGTTTTCACATTCCAGAGTGTCCAGCCCTCACCAGCTGCTCAGGTTTCTATCCCAGTGAATTAATGTTCTCATTAGTAGTGCCTTCCAATAAGCTGAGGAAAGTGGTTAGTTCAAGGCTTTTAAACAAACCTAACTGGGGAACATGGACTCTTAAACTTCCTACATGATAGATGATCCCTTTGTTTTCGTCTAGTCTTCTCCGGATTTAGGATACAGTGAGAAGTTGCTCTGTTATTCATCTCACATTTTTTTCATGCCTCTTTTCTCCTCCTTAACTGGAACCACTGATTGCAAGTTTCCCCTGGGATGACTGTACACTTGAGCACACAGGCCCAGAGATGTTGACTGTTATGCCTGAGATCACAGTTATTAAGAGGAGAGGATGGGCCCAAGACCCAGGCTTTTCTGACACCCACCTCCTGAGTTGACCACCCCATGCTGCCTCCAGCCTGATGTCCAGCCCTAGGTATTTTATTGCATTCTTTTCCTCATCTCTTAGAGGCTTTATAACCAGAGCAGTGTTCTTTATGTAGATAGTACTTAAGAAAACTATTGCCTAACTTTTTATTTATTCAGGTTGCGGCGTCACCTTTCAGGAAATGCATTAGAAATGTGTGGGAAAACTCCACAAGGCATCCTCCATGACTTTTGGATTGGGTTTTCAACAAATGGGGCCATGATGTCATTCATTGTTGAACAGAAGAACAAACCAAACTTGTTTTCAGGATCGAGCATAGCACTTCACACAGAGGCTGGAATTCTGCTACAGGCCATCATACTGAGTACAGGGCAACATCAATTAACTGTCAAGGCTCTGGATCTTTGGGCTCAAATGGAAAAGCATCTTCCTCGAGGAGGGGAAGAATGTGTAGGCTCTGTAGCTTCACACAAGTAAAACTCAAGGAATATCCTCTGGAATTCTAGCTACCATTGTGGCCTGCTTTCTGTGCGCCAGATATGGTGCCCTGTTACGCTATACAAATGTTAACTCACTCAGTCCTCAGCCCTAAGTGGTAGAATTTATATTATTCCCAAATGTATGAATGAGGAGAGTTGCTTGTCCAAAGTCACACAGCTAGAAAGGGGCTGAGCCTAAAGTCAGATTGGCTGATGTAAGCCCTCCGATCCAGAAATGTCTGAAGACACAGTGGGACGGCTCCCGGGGCTGTAGGCCATTGAGCTTCTGGCTGCTGCTGGATGCTGGGCTTCTTCTCTCCATGTTCAGGTTTCTAAAAGAGACAGGACACTCATTTATGTCTTCCATTCCCACCTCTACAGTCGACCCTCATGGGAGGGTGAAAAAGAAGGAGAGGAGGCCCTCTCAATGTTTCACACCAGTGGCCATAGCGATGAGAATAGACCAGACTCTGGCATGATGGGTGGGCTGGCACATGTCCTCAGGTTTCTGGCACTGGGGTTTTGAACACAGTTGCCTTTGCTCCACGGAGGACAAAGAGATGCTGTTTACCAACATTGAGTCTCTGAACTCATTTTAATGGCCTTTGAGAAATCTCTCTATGGGAATAAAAGTTATGGAGAAGGAATTTTTTTATCTTCTACACACATTTAGGTCAAAGTTATTTTTGCCAAACAAAACAAGTATAATTTCCCCTCCCATAATCTTAAAACAGACATATTCCAGAAACATTTTGTTTGTGTCTTTAGAAGATTGCTTTGCTTTTTCCAGTGTCCAGTAAATAGAAAAATGTGATGCTCTGGTAATGAAAACCTGGGCCAGTTTTTGAGCAATATCTGCATAAACACCGGATTTTATTTATCGTTATTTTTCATTTAACGTCATATACTCTTCAACAGGACTATAGGCATT
>NW_006441955.1:37350743-37360927 GCF_000325575.1 Pteropus alecto | reverse complement strand
GTTTTGCTTTTTAAAGCAATCCCCAAGCAGCATTACACATGGTTAGCAGGAATAAACCTACAGGGCCACTTTGTAAGAAGTAATGAGCACTTGAAAATTATCAATTTTTTTTTTTCAGATTTAGGAACACTTTGGGAGCTCTGAGTAAATAAATGAGGAGTAACAAGCTAGGTAAATACGTAAACTCTTTGGCATTTAGTCTTATAGCAGGAGGTTTAGTTATGTGAGAAGGTAAGCAGATGTTACAGAGGTAAACAGAGTCCAGGTGTACTGACCCAGAAAGTTCTCCCGCACTGGGGAAACAGAAGAATGTAGCTTCTTACCCACAGGACTGGCTGGAAATCCACTGTTCTGGTGGTTCCACTGGTGTGAGGAGTATCATATCACTCCCTGCCCTGCAAACCCTTTCATAATTCCTAAGCCCTTAAGCTAGCAAGCTCAACCGAGATTCAGTGTGCCTCCCAAGATCTTATCTGCTACATGGAAGAATGGGAAATATTTCTTATCTTGAGGATTTGCTTCTAGTACATTTGAGGATCAACAGCCAAATGTCGAAAAAAGGGATGCAAAGTGAAAACTGGAACAAAACATTGTTTACTGTAGAAAACCCATATTTGGAGAGTTCACATTTCTGCACTCAAGGGTATAAATGGAAACTTATCTTGGGGGCATACTAGTCATTTTGGAAGAAACAGTTGAGTGGCCCTTCTTCCGTTATGCTGGTCAACATGGTACTGCTGACCAGTGTCCCCATTCCAGAACATCTCCAGGGTGAATTTTATTCACCATTCTATCTCTAGCACCTAGAGTACTGACTAATACAAAATAGATACTCAGTAAATATTTGTAGGAATAAAAAAATACATGATCAAAAGAGGTAATTCATTTTGCCAGGATGAACGTAGGGGCTGGGAAATGTGTTCCCAGAACCCTGCACTTTGAAATGCACTTTTTTTTATAGAAGCAATATCATATACAGTAATCAAGAGTTATTGAAGTAGTACTCTTAGCACCATGGTTACCTAGGCACTTATGGCTTGACCTGGGTCCTCATACTCTCTGTGAAATTATTTCTATGGGAAAATGCATCTGCATCTCAAGAACTGGCTTATAAGTGATCCTGGGAAACACATACCAATATGAGTTGGAAACTACTTGAAACTCTGGTTCGACACTGGCCATTTTGCAATTTGCGCACAAATAATGCATTGCTAGGAAACCTGAATGGCCTTTGTCCTTGTGGTTTATTCCTAGCAGGAAGAGTGGTGTAGTATCAGGAATGTAGTCTTGGAGTTTATCGATCACTATGCAGCTATAACATTTCCTTAAGTGGCCCAAGAAGACTGGAATGTCTTAAATGGACCAGAGAAGTGTCCTTTCAAGGTATGTTAATATCGCAGATGGTCTGGCTAACCAGAATGTGGCCCAGACACATCACGACTAGCTATCAACAATCACAACTTTCAGTGAGCTGCAAATGAACCAGAGCAAATCAAGGCATCATCTCAGGAGATCACAAGATTGGACATGAGGCTGTTTGATCAGCTCTGAGATTGCTGGGCCATTATACACAATGAATAGCATTGTTGCATACTGATGCAGGTATGAAGGGATGTTCTCTTTGTAAACTTGTTCTAATGCCCCAACTTGCTTCCCTGGAGATTGAGGTTTGTGTAAGTAGCAGGCAGTCTCAAATGTCACCTGTATGGAGGCCACATATCTAGATAGTAGCCTGGCACCTTCTTCTTCTACACAAAGTCCTTGAAGCCTCAGGGGAAGATGGAGAGTCTAAGATTCTCTGGGCATTAGACACTGTCACACTGCTGATGAAGGAGCTGATACTGGCTCTGGGAGAGTTTCGGACCAACTGCCCAGATATACTTCCTGGGACATGGAGAAGGACTGGTAGATCTGGACAGGGGTCAAGGAATCAGAAATCTGACACTAAGTAAGAGAGATTTTTAAGTCATTGTAGACGTTATGAAATGTCAGTCAGGATGTGAGGAATTAAGGTAGGGGTGAGGAATCGTACTGATCTCTTAAATAAAGGCAGTATTAGTAGTCACTGTGTCCCCCATCAGGGGCTCCTTTGATAGTTTCCAATTGCAGTGATTCTAGTAGCCTCATGTTTGGGTAGGGAGAAAGCCATGAAGGGTATTAAACAGTCTGAGCAGAAACAGTGACACTGTTTTCGCTTCATTTTCAGGTAGGCTCTGCTCAAGCGGTGGCAAAGATGGGCACCTGGAGTTCAAATCCCACCACCTTTGTTACTAAAGTAGTAAGAGTTTTCCTTTGTCCCAAGAGGACTCAGTGAAAGTTCCAAGGCTGATGCTCATTAGCCCAGTATAGGTCTTGTAGTATGACTGTGATCTTGATTAGCTAAGACTGGGGCAAGTAATCATTTCAAGCCCTTGGACTGGAACTGGAGGAGAAGTGATTCTCCAAGGAAAACTGAGTTCCTGTCATCTAAGAGGAGGACATGAGTGCTGAGCAGAAAAAAACCTCATATTTTCACACTTGCTGATCTGAAAATATGTGACGTGGTATAAGTCAAAGCCAGAACTTGAATGAAGGGCCTAAGGCATTCATGTAGCTACAAATGTTCCTAGAAAGTAAAAGAATTTCCCCTGACCTGTTCTAGAACATTTAAGAAGTAAAGTACGGTCAAGATTTGGCTCTGGAAAATGACCGTGTGATTAACAAGGATCTGAAATCTGGGGGAAAGGCAAGCAGGAAGCTAACAGGAAATGCTCATATCCTTTCAACAAATACAAGCAGGATTACTTAGCATAAAGAAGGAAATGAAGCAAGAGTTGAAATCACGAAGTGCTTTTTTTTTTGGCAAAAAATAAATGATGCGGCATCTGCGTTAATATATAGCCTAATGAAAACTCAAGTAACTTCCGTTATTGTGATATTCTTAGATGACAATGGTATTTTTATTTCTTCTTTCTCATTTTCTAAATTATGAGCTAGACCAACCTTGCAATCAGATTCTTCTCCATCAGGTAAAGTCCCTCTCATTCTTCAATGCTACCTCTTCAAAGAATCTTCCCAAAGTTTTTTTTACCCTTTTTCTCTCCATCTTGTCAGCTTCTTCGCTTTTTGCACATCCCATTATGGTAGCACGTGTCACGTTGCACTGAAATCTTTCATTTGTTCAAAAGGTTCTGCCAGGTAAGAGCTGTGAGATTTGAGGTGAGTCATTCGACTTACCTGAAACTCAAACTGGGATTCCTTCCACATAGGAGTGCTGCAAGAATTAAATTAAATGAGCTGATGCAGGAAAAGCACTTAATATGATACCTGGCACATAGTAAGAGCTACATAGATATTAGCAGTTAGGGTTTTAGTGTTTAATTTTATCAAAATAATAGTAATTAGTATAGATATGCCCTTTTACCAGATGATGAACTCCTCGAAGGCAGGGACTTATTCTGAGTTCATAGTAGATACTCTTTATAAGTGGAAAGGAAAAAAATAAGAAAGTGAAAAAAGAGGAGGCTAAAGGAAGAGAAGAAGGATGGAGAGAAAAGGAGGGAGGAGGGGAATGTGGGAACAACTAAGAAGGTGGCGCTGCCAGGTTTGTCCAGAAGTAACGGCCCGTGTAGCCAGAACTACCCCTTCACAAACAAACTGAAATTATAGTTTGTTTTGATCTCATTAGTTTGAAATCAGATTTTATTACCTTCAAAACAGCTGAATGTTTCTGAGTCTATCCCCTTCGGTCAGCGTCTTCTTCTTATATTCCCAGAAATTCAATGTTCTGAGCAGGTTTTTTAATTTGGGCATTACAGTCTGAACAGAATGAAATTTGGGGTACCTATTTAACACTCCTGGGGAAGATGTACTCCTGCAGTGTGAGACTGTGTTTTAGCATCTGACTGTGCTTTGGGCCAAAGCCTAGTCCATCTAGAGTCCCAGCATAGTACAAAGGTGTTTGAATGTTGAGGCTCTCAATACTGTGTCAGCGGCAATCTGCAGAAATTCTCTGGGAGATTCAAAAGCCCATGAATGGGCCAGGAAGGCAAAAGTTGGGAAAAACACAAACTAAATAATAGTATTTGTGGAGATTGAGCCAAAGCAACACTAGAACACTGAGGAGAGGTGAACACCTCCCTCCCTGGAGATGTTACAAACTTCCCATGAAAAGAAACAGATCAGATTTCCTTTTAAGGGAGAAAATAACTTGATCTTTGGTTTTAATAAACAATTTCTCAATAGCTAAATTAAGTTAAATTTAAGAAGAAAATGAAAAATATAACAATCCGAAACATGAACTTCACTATCCTTTAAAAATGTCTTTATAATTTTCCATGATACAATTTTTTTTTTTTTTTGAATAGTTAAGGAAAAGCAAATACGTCATCTTTTCTGGCAGCCACCAACTATTTGGTTTCTAATTCCTAAAAGAGTCATTAGCTCATTGAAGAGTAAACAGACTGCCCCATCAAATGCCCACTACCTGCTTGGAGCTGGAGAATCCCCCTGGGGTAGCTCAAAGGCACCCCCATGGGAATGGCTCTAGTCCAGTCCTTGTTGGAGGTTGCCGCTTAGCAAGTCCGAGAAAAGCTGAGGCTTCCAGGAGAGACTGCAGTGCCCATTTTGCCATTAGACTGATCAGCTTTCCTCTGCCTTTTCTCTTTCTGAGAGAATGTCCTGGCTTGTGCAAGAAGCAAGGCAGAAAGCCACTCCACTTTGTTTTGCCTGGAAATTAATTGTGAATTCTCAAAGATCCACTAATGTTCCGTGGAAGCAACACCCTCCCGATACAGCAACCCCTCCATTCTGGGGGCCATACTGCCGCTGACCTCAGCTGTCCCAGCCACAAAAGATTCTGGAAAGGCTTTTGAGGAAAAGGTGGTCACAAAGCCCATCCACGTTTCTCAGACCAAAAGGCCAGGCTGTGGGGCAGTGTGGACATTGCCTAAGACACTATACTGGTTTTGAAGGAGCACTAAAATCCCACTGGAATAAACTAGAAGTGTGACATCAGTTAACAGGTTTTTCTTACAACTGTTCCTGTGGAGTAAGTGGTTCTTTGCAACACTCTTCACTGTTGTGGGTCTTCTCACTGAAGCAATTTTTTTTTTTTTGAGACGCCTCCATGCAAGCAGCAGGTCACAGATATAGACCAAGCCTCAGGACCCTCCCACCCCCACCCCTGCCACTTGTGTCCTTATGCTGAAACTGGAGTCACATTTTTGTCACAACAATAAAATTGAATAATACAGGACTCTTGAGATGCAGTTCCCTAGGGAATGAGGGCTTCTTTATCTTTTATTATCTTAATGATAAGCCCTTTAACATACCTCACAAACACAGTCTAGCTTAGAAAATTGCCCATAAGAAGCGAATGTAGCCATTCTCTTGTTTTGAATATAGAGAAAGAAGTACACTATTTTTATTCATAGAAGTTTCTTACCCCCACTAATGTTGAACAGATATGCTTTCAAGGGCAGCAGCATTATTAACTATCTTAGGAAGTCTCTATGTAGCTGTCTGACCTTGCTGGTTTGACTTGATTGGTTAATGGGTTTCTTCCCCAGTCCCAGTGGCTAGGGATGGAGCATTGGGGGTGGAACATCTGGTCTATAAAAGCCGAGTGTTCTGGTGAGTGCTTTCTCACTCTCAAGCTAGAGTGATCAACCACCCTGGATTTTTCCAGACTGAGAGTTTTCAGTGCTAAAACCAGGAAAGTCCCAGGACAAGTTGGTCACCTCATTTCAGGCAAACTCGTGCCTACAGAGACAGCAGGGTAGTGGGTTTGCCACTGTGGGCTCTGGAGACGACCACCTGGGTTAGGGCCTATCTTCATTATTTAACTTGCCATATAATCATGGGCAACTTACTTAACCTCCCTGCTCCTCAGTTTTCACACCTAAAAACTGGGATAAATAACATTTACCTCCTACAGATGTTGTGAAGCGAAAATGAAACAATGTACGTAGAATGCCTCCGAGTGTGCTGGGCACTTAGGAAGTGCTCATAAATGTTAGTTATTATTATTATTATCGTTGTAATGATTATTATTTGAAGATACAGTTGTTGTTGTTGTTGTTGTTGTTGTTGTTGTAATTATTATTATTTGAAGATACAACAGCCATAGAGAGGTGGGCAAACCTGTGGGAAAAACATCAACCCAGAGCTATCAAGAAGTTGGTTGAGTAAAATTCATGACAGCTTAAGAAGGTGCAAAGGCATAGGATTGTGTTCTTCCTTTGGGAAACTCTATCACAAAATAGATTTTACTTTGAAAAGTTTGGGTGCCTAGAAGGGCAAGTTTTTATTATTTGGGAAATCCTGGCAAATGGATTTCTTGGATAAGAGAGGCACAACTCTATGCATGCTCAACCTCTCTACAGACCTTGCAAGGCCTTTGCTGGGGCTCCAGATGCCTGAGGAGGGTGTCGGGGAGCCCAGGGTTCATCAGCCCCTCCCAGGCACAGAATCATGCTGCAGCCCCCTGGGGATTGCCGTAGAAAACCTCCATGCACCAGCACTGGGGCTCCATGCACATGTGTTTTAGATCAGTGTTAATAGAGTTTGCGTCTACAGCTCTTATTTCCTGTCTTCTGGCCTGCAAATTTTTGCTGAGTCATTTGACCTCACGGTTCTTCTGAAACAGTTGCCACATGACCAGAGGAAACTATTTTACATCCACTGCTTGCCTGCAGGCACGAATTTTTTTCAAACTCCATTCAACCAACATTCACAGATCACATACTGCACGCCCACATTAAAATAAAAACTTAGATGGTTAAAAGGGGTCAAATACGTGGTGATAGAAAGAAATCTAACTATGGGTGATGAACATGCAATGCAATATATATATGACTTACTGTTGAATCGTACACCTGAAACTTACTGTATTTCATTAACCAATGTCACCGTAATAAAAGTAAACATACTACCATAAAAAATTTTTTTTAAAAAAATAGAAAACTGGAGTTAGGGACTTATTGGAGCTTACTGGGAGGGATAGGGCCTTGCTTTGTCCTCAAAGAGCTTGCTTTCTAGTGGGGAGGACAAGTCCATGTCCAAGGACTAGAGTCGGACCTTAAAAAGTTTTATAAACTATAAACAATTATAAACATGTGACTAGGAAGTGCAGAGTAATTCACTGGGAAGAATTGCAAAAGAATTTATATCTGAGTAGGCTTTAGAAGAAAAGTAGAAAAAGTAAGACTTCGATAGGCTGAGAAAGGGAAGAGGGCTTGTGGAAGCCAGAAAACAGGCATAGTTTACATAGCATCCTATCAGGCAACCAGCATAGCTGACTGGATCACGGGAAGCAAAAGGTGGTTTCATGGGAGATCAAATAGGCCAGTTAATAGAGGATGTGGAATGAATGCAAAACTACGGAGTTTGTACTTTATTCTATATGCAAGAGAGGAGGCTTTGAGAAAGGGATTGGTATCATCATGGCTAGGCTTTAGAAAAATGAACTAGTCAAGGAGGGGATCTGTTGGCAGTTTATATGTAGGATGCAGGAAGATAGGAAAGAGCAGAGGTATTAGTTACAGAATGTGGGTAAGAGTTGATGAGGGCCTTAACTTAGAAAGTTCGGAGAGAATGGAAGGGAGGGAATAAAGAAGACTAAAGAAATCTTTGGGAGGCAGAAAGAAAAGATTTATCTACGTCCAATTCCAATGTGAGAATTAAGCAGGGTAGGGACAGCAATGAATGGAAAAGCAAATAGATAACAATCTAGGTCAAGTTGCAAAGATGATAGTGGTGAAGATGAAGGAAATGGAGATGGTTGACCTAGAAAAATGGTTGAATGGCAGCACCTTAATGATAGTTTGTGTGTATATGAAAGGTCCAATAACAACTGTTTGCTGATCTCCTCCAAAAAAGCTCAGGTTAAGATCTGAAGAATTTAGATGAGATATAAAAAGAATTTCCAAATGGGAATTGATAGGAGGAGATGGGTTTTATATTTGAACTTAAATCTTTATGTAACTTCCTGGAAATGGAAAGAGATACCCCCCTCCGTTCCCCTTACTGGAAATCAGCTCAGTCTCTCATTGGTCAGTGGTTTCCTCTTTGATGAGAAAAGTCAGCATCACTGTTACTTTAAGGAAAAGCAAAAAGCAAAGGATGTGAATTCACTACTGGAAAAAGTTGTACTAAATCCCTTTGTTAATTTAAAATAAGCATATACTGAAAATAATAGGTAAAAGTGGATTTGTGCTTATGTAACTATCAACATCAATTCTCTTGAGCTGGCTCATAAAAGAATGCCAATTCAAAATAGCTTTGACAGAAAAAAAAAAAATGATGTATTTGAAGCTGCAGGGGCATCTTGGATCATCCAAGACAGAAAGTAACTGAGACTTACTGAGTCTCAAGAGCTCTATTCATTCTATCCTTCCACCTCTCTTTAAATTGGCTGCCTTCTCTCTGCAGGCTGATCTTCTCCACTTCAGCCACCTGATAGCACCCAAAATGGCTTATGCACAGGTCAAGGGGCCAGAGATAGCCATATTATGTTTCTCTATCCCAATTCCAACTTCCTGGTGACTCTGTCGCAGCTGGATGAACAAGGTCATATAGCTCAAACATAGCAGCTGAAAGATATGCAATGCTGTGGACAGAGTGGGGGCAGATCTCAGGGAAGAGTGTCATGATCTGGACAGTCACCTCCTAAAGTCCCTTTAAAAATCAAGACAGGATAAAACCTTTCATCTTGTCTGAGTATGTGGTACACTATTTGAAATGTAGAGGCCAGGAATATATTAACAAACATGAAGAACTTGTAGTACAGACTCATTTAGAAAAGTCACCATCTAGAATAGTAGAATCGTATGATGCAATTAAATTATCCATTCATGTGGTCAGCAAAGAAAAAGTGGACCAGCCTTTGACATTCTTGAAAGTTAAGAAGAGTTAACTAGTATTATTATTCTGCGAATACACAGGAACCATCGCTTCTGAGCCCTCTTCAAGCATCAAGTCATGGTAGCTTTGTTTTGACAGTGTCACTTCGCTTCTTAGAAATCGTATGTATTTCTATTTCAAGTCATTTTAAAACTTTTTAGACCTATCTTTGGAAACATGGCAGAGTGAGAGACATCCCCAGATCTCTCCCTCTTGAAATAACAATAAGTTGAACATCTAAAACTCAACAAAAAACACCCAAACTGTACACCAGCACGTCTGAGCATGGGATCTCCGCACAAGAGCAACCATAGGTCAGTGTCGCGTCCAGCAAGTGGTAAATCCTGCCACATACAGCGCGGCCCTGGAAAATAAATCTGAGTGGGAACGGTGGGAGATTGAGTAAAGAACGAAGACAGAAAGCGGGAATCAGGAGGTCCACTGACCACCGATAGTGAACAAAGGCCCAGTTTTATTTTTGCAAGCTGCTTTTATACAAGAACATACTCGGCATAAGCAGTTTCCCTCAGTCATAACGACACTGTTTCTTCTACTTTTCCCAAGCCGTATCTTCTCATGGCCTTCAGCTTGTTTGCTTGCCTGCAGCTATCTTTATACTTTCTTGTTTTCAGAAGAAGTTTGCTGAGGCAAAGTAAACCTCGGTTGCCCTCACAGGTTGCAAGGACCTTGTCAGCTTACAATCTGCTCTCCACAGGTCAGAACCCCGAGTGTCCGGTGGTAGACTGGGAGAAATAAAGAAGCTGTTTCTCACAGCCTCCGGACCATGTGTAGGAGCATGAGGAGGAGGGAAGGAATGGCAAGTTCCCTGAACAGCCCTGCCTGGGAAAGCTATGAGCTCCCCACAGCTGGCAGCAGGGCCCAGCCATTGGGGCAGAAAGCAGAGAAGCAGGATGGCAGAAAAATAACAGTTGATTTATACCGGCTGTGGTTGCAAAACTGAGGCTAGGCCACAGCCCCCAACCCCTAACCCAGAGGCCGCCCGCTCCCATATTCTCTGAGACCGATTACCGCGGAGTACCAGGAGATTCTGAGCAAACGCTACCTAAACTGTTGCTAACAATGACAGGGACTGAAACTGAGGGTAGCGAGTGTGATTAAATGTCTATAAGAAAACAAAAAGGCATTTTTAAGGCTTTATATGGAGTAGGGATCCAAGAGGCTTAGACGCCATCTACAGGAAACCAAAAGAAAAGTACCTTCTTTGAAACAGACTACAGACAGACCTTTATATAATAAACCTTCTTTCTGGAAAACAGCGTAATACACTTCTATTCATGCCC
>NW_006441955.1:37326540-37342212 GCF_000325575.1 Pteropus alecto | reverse complement strand
TGGTACATATATACAATGGAATATTACTCAGCCATAAGAAGAAATGAAATACTACCATTTGCAACGACATGGATGGACCTCGAGATAATCATGCTAAGCAAAATAAGCCAGACAGAAAAAGTTGAAAATCACATGATATCACTTATATGTGAAATACAAACCTAAAAGCAACAAATGAACAGGACAAACAAACAGAAACTCATAGACATGGATTATAGACTAGTGGTTACCAGAGGGTAGGAGGTGAGGGAGGAAGGGGTAGGTAGACAAAGGAGGTGAAATATAGGGGTTAGTGGGAGGGTAAAGTGGGTAAAGAGGATCAAATATGGTAGCTGAAGGAAAATGGACTTTGGGTGGTAAACACACAATAGGATATACAGATGTCAAATGATAATGTGCACCTGAAAATGATATAATTGGATCAACCAATGTTACCCCAATAAACTTAATTAAAAAAAAAACTTTTTAGCAAGAACTTCAAGATCTATACCATCACATCTTACTATATTCCATTCCAGGCCCTTCCTTTTGATTTTTGTTTGTTTGTTTATCTCCTTTTATACTAATCTCAGTGGTTTCAAATCCAAGCAGGTTTCATATTAGATTCCTATGTTGCACTCCCGAAGATTCTGATTCTGGGCCTTAGAAGTTTGCATATTTTTTAAAAAGCTTTATGTAGATATAATTGACATAAAATAAGCTATACATATTTAAGTGTAAAATTCAATAAGTTTTAACATGTGTATATGGCTGTAAAACTATCACCAAAATCAAGATCATGAACATATCTGTCATCCCCCAAACTTTCCTCATGCCCCTTTATCATACTCTCCCTCTTACCCTTCCTCGCTCTGCCTTCTCTCATGAGGCAACCACCTATCTGCTTTCAGTTACTATAGATTAGTTGTATCTTCAAGTATTTTATACAACTTATAGCTCTTTTTGTCTAGCTTTTTTTACTTTCTGTTTATAAGGATTTTGAGATCCGTCCATGTTGTTGCTTTTGTCAATCAATAGTCTATTCCTTCTTATTGCTGAGTAATATTTCATTGTATAGATATATGACATCACAATATGTTTCTCCATTTGCCAGCTGATGGACATTTGGTTTATTCTCAGATTTTGGCTATTACAAATAAAGCTGCTTTGTGTGTTTGTGTACAAGTCTTTTACAGAGAAATGCTTTTGTTTATATTAGGCAAATACCTAGAAAAGGAATAGCTGGAGCATATGGTAGATTTATGTTTAACTTTATAAGAAACTTCCAAGCTGTTTTCCAATATGATTGCACCATTTTCATTCCACCAGCAGTGTATGAGAGTTCTAGTTCCTCTACATCCTTGCCAGCATTTGGTATGATCAGTTCTTTTAATGTTTAACATACTAGTAGGTTTATAGTGATATCACATTGTGCTTTTAATTTGCATTTCTCTAATAACTAGCGATGTTGAACATCTTTTCATATGTTGTCATCTGTATATTGTCTTTGGTGACGTTCCCTTTAAAATCTTTTGCTGTTTTTTAAAAATTATGTTGTTTTCCCATAACTGAGTTTTGAGGATTGCTTATGTAGTCTAGATACAGATCCTTTATTTGTTGTGTGGTTGGCAAATATTTTCTCTTAGTCTATGAGTTATCTTTTCATTTGCTGAACAGTGTCTTCCAAAGAGCTCTTAATTTTGTCTTTTAAAGAGTTCTAAATTTTGACGAAGTGCATTCGACTTATTTTTTCTTATGGTGTCATAACTAAGAAACTCTGCTCAACCAAGGATATCTCCTGTCTTTTCTTCTAGAAGCTTTATAATTTTAAGTTTTACATTTAGGTTTATAACGCATTTTAATTAAATTTTCGTGTGTTAAAGTTATGTATTGAAGTTTTTTTGTTTTGTTTTGTTTTTGTTTGTTTGTTTGTATTTTTTGCCTACAGATAACAAATTGGTTCTAGAACCATTTGTAGAAAAGACTCTTTCTCCACTAAATTATCTTACCTTATACTTTTGTTGAAAATCAACTCACCGTATACATGTGAGTCTATTTCTGAATTTTCTATTCTGCTCCATCGATCGATTTATCTATCTTTACAAAAATACCACACTATTTTGGATACTGCAGTCTTAGAGTGAGGTAGTGTAAATTCTCCAAATTTGCTTTTCTTTTTTAGAGTTATTTTAGTTTATATAACTCTGTTATATGCTGAACATTTAGAGGGTTATGTCTTCCACAAAAATCGTATGTCGAAGTCCTGACCTCCAGTATGTCAAATGTGAATGTATTTGGAAATAGGTCCTTAGAGAGATAATTAAGGTAAAATGAGGTTATATGGATGGTTCTTAATTTAATATGACTGGTGTCTTTATAAGAAGAGAAGATTAGGATACAGACACACAGTGGGAAGGAAGACCATGTGAAGAATATGGAGAAGGCAGTCATCTACAAGCCAAGAAGAATAGCTTCATAAGAAACTACTATGCTGATACAATGATCTTGGACTTCTAGCCTCCAGAACTGTGGAAAAATACATTTCTGTTATTTAAGCCACCCAATCTATGATATTTGTTATGGCAGCCCTAGCAACTAATACAAGGTTCTTCACATGGATTTTATAATCAGTCTATCATTTTCTAGCCTCTTTACTTTGCTTATCTGAACCTCCTACTCTAACAGTGAAAAACTTGGCTCCCACCATCCACCATTCATTTACTTGTTTAATTCCAGTATACATGTATAGCAATACCAGAATTGTTAGGCTGTACTGCTTGGGAAACAACTTAATTAACTAGAGTACAATGCTTATATACCATTCCTTTTGCCTTAAATCTTACAGACTCCACTCATTTCCAAAGTTACTTACATCAAATACCTTTTTCCTCCCACCCTCTTTTTCATAATTTTATTATTTTGAATTAATGATTTTATTATTTTCTTTCTTCTGCTTACACTACTTTTTAATTTCCCCCTTTTTTCTAGTTTCTTAAGGTCAAATCTGAAATCAGTGTTTTGAGACCTTTCTCTTTTTCTAATATCAGCATTTAGTGCTATAAATTTCCCTCTATTTCTCTCCCTGATTGAGGTGCAGTTTGCGAGTTTTGATACATTATATTTTTATTTTCATTCAATTCAAAATACTCTCTAATCTGGTTTGTTTTTTGACCTAGAGGTTATTTTTTAAGTGTGTAATTTAGTGTCCAAATATTTGGCAATTTTCCACATATCTTTTAGTGATTCATGTCTAACTTAATCTCATTTTGGTCAAAGAACATATTTGTATGGTGATCTGAATCCTTTTAAATATATTGAAACTTGTTTTACAGTTCAGAATATAGTCTGTCTATGAAAATGTTCCATATACACTTGAAAGAATGTGTATTCTGCTGTTTGGGGGTGGAATGTTCTCTAAATATCAATTAGGTCAAGTTGGATGATACTATCATCGAAGTCTTCTGAATTTTTACTGATTTTCTTTCTACTTTCATCAATTATTGAGAGAAGGGTGTTGAAATATCTGACTATAATCATAAATCTGTCAATTTCTTCCTGCAATTTTATCCATGTCTGCTTCATCTATTTTGGAGCTTGATTGTTAGAGACATAAACATTTATAATTCCTATGTCCTCTTTATAATTTTATGCTTTTATCATTATTTAATGACCCTCCTTATCCTTGATAATACTTGCTACTCTGAAATCTATTTTTACTAATATTATTATAGCCACTTCAGCTTTTTTGTTTTTATTAGTGTTTACATTCTTTTAGTTTTTACTTGTGTCTTTTTATTTAAAGTGGGTTTCTTGTAGGCACTGTAGAATTGGATCTTTCTTCGTTATATCTAATCTGGCAAACTATGTCTTTTAATTGGGGTATTTAGAGCATTTACATTTAATGTGATTATTGATAAGGTTGAATTTAAATTTAACATCTTGTTTTATATTTTCTATTTGTTTCTTCTGTTCTTTGTTCTATTTTTTCCTCTTTTTATGCCTTTTTGGTGATTAATTCAGTATTTTTTAATTAATCTAGTTTATTTCCTCTCTTGGCTTATTACATATAATTCTTAATTTTGTTATTTTAGTGCTTATTTTAGGGCTATGATATGGATCTTATTATTATTATTAGTTACTACTAGTATTTTTTCTACAGGGTCCATGAGAAGAACTAAAAAACTTTAGACTAGTTTTAAATGAAATAGTGAAAACCTGATTTAAAAAAATAAGCTTGAGTAAAGTCAACACACTCTAGGAATTAGTCAAAATTCAAACATGGAAAGGAAGGTGTGTGTGCATATATGAATGTTTGTTTTCGTAAGAAGTAAAGTTTAGGTAATTTTACTTTTGTGCTTTTACAAAACTACAACAAAATTCATACAATTAAAAATACATAAAAATATAAACCTCCTGCCATCATTTATTCATGCTATAAATATTTGTGGGTGCCTAATATAGACTAATATAGTCTAATATAGGCTAATATTGATTACTTAACATCTGCCCAGCACTGTCTTGGTACTTTGGGGGTTATACAATAAACCAAAACAACTTTCTAAGGACATTTCTGGAAGAATTTGCAATATGATAAAGGAGATAACATAATTCTTCAAGTAGAAATCTATTACAAAAACAAAACACAAAATTTGGTACCTACCCCTGGCTGAGTACACTGGGTTAAGGGTGTGGTCAGAATGACTTTGCTGAAAGAGTCTTGGATGTCCTTTAAAATAACATTTAAAGTTCATAAATCCAACAGGAGTTTCCACATTAATGTCACTTATGTTTCCTGATGAGACAGATGCCAAAAGTTTAGGCTTGTTCATTTATCCATTTCTGAAGAAATATTTACCAAATATCCCCCGTATCCATCATGGGGCTGTGCTGAGGATTCAGAGGTGAGCAGACCTTTACCTGCTCTGTGACAAGTGGTTCAAGGTAGCCCCATCACCTGTGTTCAGAGGTACGGCGTGGCTGGTCTAATCTGCATCACAATAGACCCAGGTGTTCAGACAAACACCTGACACTTGGAACACGCAGAAACATGTTTTGTGTGACTGCAGAGGATCATCTTACACCAAGTAGCTGAACTTAGGGTGACATTTGACTGTGTTAGCAAGACCACTCCTTCAGTCAGACCCATCCAAAGATTATATGGCCTTCCCTGAAGGATAAGAGTGTCCTGTCATGGGAGCTGTTCAAATTCTGGCTTAATAACCACTTGATGGGAATGTTGTAGAGGAAATTTAAATACTAACTAGTGGGAGTGCAGCTGGATAACTTTACAATACCATTCCAGTTGGAGAGCATATGATCTCATGAACTCCATTGCCCCTGATTCCTAGCATTCTGGTATTTCCTGTCTGCCTCTGGGAGGTTGGCTGGGCTTGCCCCACCACCTGCAGCCCAGCACTCTTCCCAGGAGTTGCAGCAGAGGGACTGGGCAGCGAACTGCTACCCCAGCAGGCAGGCAGGCAGGCAGGCAGCACGCTCTGGGGCTTGCTGTAGAATCTTAGACCCTCAGATAAGCAAAGGCTCCACGCATCACGTGCCTGACACCACTATTTCTCCCCAAACCCCAACCCCAATGGGCTTCTTTTGATGACCCTAGAGTCACTGTGGGTTGAGCCTTGCAAGGCTGGAATTGGACAGTAGAACAGGCTGTTTATAAGTGTCTCTTAATCTGTTCAAGTTTGTACTTCCTTTAAAATACCTTTCAGAGTTTGTTTGTTTTTCTTTTCTTTTCATTAACTTGAGAAAGCAATTTATATTTTGCCAAGAAAGAAAAAAATCCTTCACCCAGAGGATTTCTTTTCAACTCACCCCTTAGTAAAGGCTGCTCTGAGTGGGTTTCTAGGCTGGCCGGCCACTGGATTTACCAATGAGATCACTCACAGCACTTGAGAAAGAAGATTTGGTACTTGTGGCTTTGATTTGAAAATTGTATCTACTCCTGTTGCATGTCAGACCCAGAGGATAGAGAGATGCTTGTGCTGTGTGTGTGTGTGTGAGTGTGTGTGTGTGTGTGTGTGTGTGTGTGTGTGTGTGTGTATACATCAAGGGCACATGTATTGTTTTTGCCAGGTGGTGAAATAGACTTTCATGACAAAAAGGGGCTTGTAGACAAACAGACCCTGCCACACCATGTTAAGACATGTATTGTTTTTGACAGGTGGTAAAATAGACTGTCATGACAAAAAGGGGCTTGTAGACAAACAGACTCTGCCACACCATGTTAAGTGAACTCAAATCCAAATACCTTAATGTGATATGAAATACTCTCACAGTGATCTAGTTCCCACCTCTCTCTCTCTCTGCTTCCTCTCCTGCTCACATTCCTATCCTTTCCTCAATAATCTGCAAAATAACTCAAAATTCTTGCTTCTTGCAGTACTATTTATATATCTCCAGAAATTCTGCTCAAAAGGAGTACCCTGAGATTAATTTCTCATTAACCTATTAGTACCCATATAGCAGGAATTGCTTTATCACATGGTCTAGCAGAGAACCTAGATTCTATATAGGATGAGACCTAAGATAGGCAAGTTTTGATGGAGAGGGGAGGTGAAGCAAAGGACCTGATGTGAGCAGAGTCTAGGGAAGGAAGCAAAGTAGTGAGGGGCCCTATAGGGCAGCTGTAAGGATCAAATGAGAGTGTGAACTTGGTGGCACATATGTGTGTTTTCTGCCTTCTCCCATTTCCAAGATGGGTACTTGGACTACCCTCCCAGAGTCCCAAGAGTAACAACATGAAGGTTTCTTTCACCTTGGACTACGGTTCAGGGCCACTTCCTACAGATAAAGCAGGAGAACCACAGAGGTAAAACCAGCTGGCCCTAAGCACAGCCTGGGTTCATTTCCATCGGTTTCTACAGAGGCTTTGGAATGATAATAAGGGCACTGGGCTTAGAGTCAGAAGATGTGGCTCCAGGCCCAGTACTACCATGTACCAGCTATGAGATCTTGGGCCAGCCTCAGTTTCCTCATCTGTCAAATGACATCAGGTTTCTGTATCCTTTCTCTGATTGACCTCACACACTCCTGTTATAGTAACTACTATTCATATGCCAGTGTCTCCCAAATGCAAATGGCCAAGCCAGACCCCTCCCCTGAGTTTCTGAGTCCTGAATTTAAACTTCCCCAAATACCTCTATTTGGGATTCACAGGCTCCCTAGATTTTAGCGTGCCCAATCGATTTGGTTATCTTTCTTTCCAAATATGCTCCTTTTCCTAGTCGCACATAGGTGAATGACATTGTCATCCACCCACGGGCCCAAAAAGAAAGCTGGATATTTGTCTTTGCTTCTCCTATGCCTGCCACATTTCATCAGTCACAAGTTCTGTAGAGCCCTTTTAAATATCTCTTGAATTCATTCCTACTCCCCATCCCTACTGCCACTGCTCTGAAATGAAATCTCATTGGCTTTCTCCCGGATCACTTCAGTATCCTCCTGCCTTACGCTTCAGTCTGGCATCCCCCTACTACACAATTACTTTTCCTGAATTACAAATCTCATCACGTGTCTCTCTTACTTAAAACCCCTAGTGATAACCTATTTATTTCTCTTGCGGTAAAACTCCAAACTCCTTAACATGTCCTGAAATGTACTCATCTGTGATCTGACCCTCAAGTTACCTCTCTTGACTCATTACCTGCCCACCTTTTCTCCCATCCTTTACATTCTATCTCAAACTACACTCGACTACTCAGTGTGGGACAAATGGGCCAGATTCTCTTTTGTAACTTCAATGTTCTGCTCCCTCACCTGGCATTCCATTGGCCCCCTTCCTTTCCTGCTCAGCCTTTACTTTCCCATTAAGACTGAGATCCATTTTCTTTCTCAGGAAACCTTCCAGGTCCACCTGAGCCAGAACAGGCTGCCTCAAGGTGCCCTCCTCTCGTGGCACCTATCATATTGAGTGGTAATGGCTGTACCTTGTCTATTTCCTTCAGGGATCTCTAAGATCTTAAAGGATGGGCAGTATGCCTCGCTCGCCTTTGTCTCCCCACCGCCTAGCATGATGCAGAGATCTTCATTAGTGCTTGTTGAGTAAATGAATGACTGTGTCTGTCACTTTGCAGAGTCCTTGTGAGGATTAAATAATGACTTGTGAAATATTTTGCAAACTGTAAATATGTCAAGGCAATTTTTGAGAATCGAAGGATTTAGGGAGGAAATGAACATGCTAGGTAGGCCCCTTGGACAGTGAAAAAAGAAAGATATTGAACTATGATGCCCTAGAGAATCAGGAGAATACCAAGACAGGTCTGAATACAACACGTATGACCTGGGATTGCTAGAGAAAGAAAATGAGCATATTGAGAAATCACTGTGGGTCACATGTACTCAGGAAAGATCATGCTGTCCAGTTCTGGTCTGTTAATATGCACAATCAGTCATTCAGTTAGGTATTTGGGCACTGAGAAAATACATTTATAGCTTGAAACCAGAGTTCTCTTATGTTTATATGACTATTAGGTGGAACATGCAGACTTTTGGAACAATAAACTCAGAGTCTTCTTTAAATACACAGACTAGATTTTGATGGCATTTTGGCAGAGGCCCTAGGAATGTCCATGTTCTCCTTGCCAATGATGCCTCTTCTATGTGTGTGTGTGTGTGTGTGTGTGTGTGAGAGAGAGAGAGAGAGAGAGAGAGAGAGAGAGAGAGAGAGAGAATGATATAGTAAATGGGAAACAAAGTACAGCTATTTTTGTGGGCTGTGCATAATACCTACCCGTCCTGCTTCTCCCCACTGCCACTGAACAGAGTTCTGGGGAACGTGAATTAGAGTGCATTGTTAAGACTAGAAACTGAAGTGTGGCCTCCTATTCCCCCTAACAGTGAAAGCACAAGTCAGGCTCTCGCCACAGCGTAGGGTAGTGAGTGACAAAGCCAGAGATAAAGAGAAAGATCCAGGCCCTGATGTGGGGGTGGGTGGAGATGGGGGTGGTGGCTGGTCATGGACATACGGATGTTCGTTGAGTTCTGGATGAACAAGTCCCTGCCACATCACAGGGGCAATGTAAAAACTGCACCCTTGATGACTTTGGTAGTACAATCATACTGGCATGATATTCTCCTTGAGGAAGAATCAGAAGGATATAAACAAGCAGGAGGGTTTCTTTCTTCTTATAGTTTCCATGGGGAAAATTAGGGCCCCAAACATCCAGGAAGGCAGTCAGGTAGAGCATTAATTAATTAATTATTGTTGTTTATTCATATGTTGAAGAAAGCCCTAACCTCCAATGTGACTATATTTGGAAAAGGGTCATTTAAGGTAGGAATTAAGGTTTAAATGAGGTCATAAGAGTGGGACCCTAATCATTTAGAACCAAGATCCTTAAAAGAAGAGGCAGAGACTCCAGAGATTTCTCTCTCTACATTCGAACAAAGAAAAGCCCTACTGAGGACACACCTGCAAGCCACAAAGAAAGCCTTCACCAAAAAACCAACGTTGCTGGTACCTTAATCTTGGACTTTGAGCCTCCAGAACTGTTAGGAAATTCACATCTGTTGTTTAAGCGCCGCGCCACCCCCCCCCATTCTGCTACAAATACCTACTGTGTCCAAAGTCCTTTGTCTTCAAGGGTTGCAAAAAAGGATCCCTTTCAAGAATCCATAGTTTCATTGTTTGTTTGTTTGTTTGTTTGTCTGTTTGAGTCCTATTCTTCGAATCTCCTTAGATAGCATTTTTTCCTGTGACGACACAGTTTAAGATAAAATTTGACCTCCCAAGAGGTTTTGAGAGAAGTCACCCCTCATCTTTCATTACAGGCCACTCTCTCTGGCTCCTCCTTTTCTCTCCCAAACTCAGAAGTTTGTTCACCCATGATGTAAGTGGAGGAAGAGTTATTCTCAAGCTCTTGCCACACAGGCTTGCTACCAAAAATAGATTTGCATCACTGTGGCCCCAGGCAGGAGAGAGGGAGAACATGGGCTCTGAATTCCCCAGATCTTCCCAGTTTGCTGCATGAGTACATTAAAATTCCTTGACTTTCTTGAAACTCCTAAGAGGTACATGAATGACTTCAAGTTTTCTCAGCAATATCATGATAGTTTTTCAAGGTTTAGTTTTCAGAAGGGGTTTGACACATTTCTCTAAATAGAGAACTTTGTTCAAAGAGTGCTCAAGTTACTGAAATAAGCTACCATGAGCATGATTCTGAGCTGCGGGGGGTCGAGAGTTTAATTTATATAAACCAAGGTTGGGGGCCCTGGGCTGTTGACAAAGTGGACATTGATATCTGCTACTATGACTACCAGCTATAGGAATGGTGCTGCTCACAGAGCCTTTCACCTCACAGTTGTGTCCTGTTGGGGAATATAAAGCTGGGATGCCAGCCTGATATGTGCCAGAGGACTTTACAGGTAAGCAGAGTTGGCTCCAACCACAAATCCCATGTGGGACAACTCTGAGGACAGAGAAACAGGTGGGAGTCACAATTCAGGTTGGTAGCAAGATGGAAACCCGACTGAAGGAGAGAATACCATGTTGTGATGCATCCTTTCCCCTTTGCCTTTAATTTTTCAACAAAGTTAGGAAGGAGAAGCAAGAGGAAAAGTTGGAGAAAAAGGAACATCAAGGTCTTTTAACTAACATCTTTATTTTTGTGGATTAATGATTCATAAAGAATAATGAGTTGCTACTCACAAGGATTAAGAGCTCATGAGTGGCATGTCTTTGCAACCTAAAATAGTCTGTGTAAGAAGCTGAAAGAAAACATCTGCTAGACTTGAGTGATGTCTGGAATCATTCGTCTTGTGAATGGGCTGTCCACAGAAGGAGTTAAACCACCAGCCAAATACCAGAGACCCTCGATCTCACGAGAAGTTATAAAAAGGCAAGTTAATGATGAGATATGATTTTTTTGCCTCCCAAAGTTTAAAATGTTTAACAGTACCGCTTTGAGCTTCTAGTTCAAAGAGTGAAGTGGACCCACACATTGTCTTCCCTTCTGCTCAGAGGCCTATTGAAATGTCAGCAAAGATGTGCAAAAGGAAAGACTTGCACCTTTCTACAGTGATGCAGAATGCAGCAAGTGGGGACATCAGCAGAGTGGTTGATAACTTTCTAGAAGAGAAAAAACAAGTGGGATTGAATTGCCAAATAATTACAGACGGAGCAGCAGTATCTGAGGTATGAGAGAATGCTGCAATGGAGAGAGAGCCAGATTTCTAGGATAGGGGGCCATTTTCCTGGGGGCTTTGGTAGTGGCACCAAGCTCTGAGTTGACAGAAAGGGGAAGTGGGAATGGAAAGTGGGTTGGCTGTCAGGATGACTATTTACAGGGCAATCTATGGAGCAGCTGAGCTGGTCGCCCACCCTCACTCCCATCACCTCCCCTGCCATGGGTGTAGGGCAGCCGGCCATGTTCTCATCACCTTCACAAATGAGTCTGCTCTTTGGGGGATTCAGCAGTTGGCTTAAGGAGGTCTAGGCCTCCTCAAGTAAGGGTTGGCTCTCCAGAGTGAGGTTTTCCTTGATCTGGCCCTGAGGAGGGCACATGCAGGGATATAGGGAACAACTTTGTCATCCTGATTTCTACCCCATAACCTAAGTGAGCAGTGTGAGTCCATGTACTCTACCTATTGACATACACTCTTAGATATGAATGGATGAGCAAGGATGGCCAGAGTTCTTAAAAATTAAACATTTCAACAGACGGCCTGGAAGACAAAGTTGAGGAAATATTCCAGAATATAGAGCAGAAAGAGAGAGATGAAAAATAAGAGAGAAAAGTTAAAAGACATGTAGGATGAATTCAGGAAGTTCAACATCTGTCTGGCAGGAATTTGAGAGAGAGCAGAGGAAACGATGGGGAGAAATTATCAAAGGAAAGACAATAGTTTTCAAATTGGAAACTAGGCTTGAGTATACAGAATTTTTAAAAAGATTCATATATTTTATGGTAAAATTTAGAATGTGAAATATAAAGAGAAGATTCTCAATGCATCCAGGGTGTACTATGAAAAAATAAGAATTAACATGGCCTTGGCCTTCTTGCCAGTAATTTTGGATGCCAGGAGAGTAACCTAGTGAAGCAATGCCTTTGTAGAACCAAGTGATTTTCCATCTAGAATTATCAGCCCACACAAACTATTCGCCAAGCATCAGGCAAATAAAGAGCTTTTCAGAACTTACTCAATTCTTCAGTTAATAATACAGTATTCCTCCCCCCCCAAAAAAAATAAATAAAAAATAAAATATAAAATATAAAATAATACAGTTGTCCCTTAGTATCCTTGTGGCATTGGTTCCAGGACCTCCCTCAGATATGAAAAATCCACAGATGCTCAATTCCTTTATATAAAATGACATAGACTTTGCATATAACCTGTGCACATCACCTCTAGATTACTTATAATACCTAATACAATGTTAATTTATATAAATAGTTATTATACTGTACTGTTTAAGGAATAATGACAAGAAAAAAGTCTGTATATGTTCAGTACAGATGCAACCATCGTCACCCTAACTACATATTACACGTCAGCAACGGCGTAAACATTTTTTTCCAAATATATTTGATCTGCAGTTGGTTCAATCTGAGGATGTGAAATCCATGAATACAGAGGGCCAATTGTACAATTGTAATGTTAAAAAAACCTGACAATTGATTTTCAGTTTTCAGAATTAATTTTGTCTATAGACACAAAAAAGACTTAGACATTTATCTATTGTCTTTGTCTGTTCTGGCTGCTGGAACAATACACCACAGACTAGGTAGCTTATAAACAACAGAAATTTATTCTTCACAATTCTGGAGGCTGAGAAGTCCAAGATCAGGGTGCCAGCACAGTCGGGTGCTCTTTAAGGCCCTCTTCTGGGTTGCAGACTGCCAAATTTTTCACATGGCACAAGAGGCAAGCAAGCTCTCTGGGGCCTCTTTTGTAAGAACACTAATACCATTCATGAGGGATTATTACAGCACCCTCATGACCTAAGAACCTTGTAAAGGCCCCACCTCCCAACACCACCACAATGGGCATTAAGATTTCAACAAGTGAATTGCAGGGGATATAAACATTCAGTCCTTAGCACTGAAAGATTATTTGTGTGTGCAGGCCAATAAGATGAAAGAGGAATGTGGGAAAGAGCAAGTCATGAGATCCAAGAAATATTAGAAAATAACTTAAGGGTGTAATTAAAATTTAAATAAAAAAAAAAAGACAGCAACCGTGGTACATATATATAAGACAATGAGGGAAAATCAGGCCGTTCAAAAATGGTATGTTTACGAAACTGGATTATCTTAATGATATGTTAATGAGAACATATGTTTCTATTGTCAATTAGTTTAAAAAAGAGAAGTAAATAGAAACCCCAGAGGAAAAAAATCAAGGCATAGCTGTGAGAAACAGATTAAGATAAAAAAAGATGATTTATTTGGTTTTGACTTTTGAACATTATCTTTTGAGTGAATTATTTTCTTCCTTACTTGATTCTTTAGTAAATAACTGGTATGTTTACAGAATTATAAAAGCTGCCTTTTGGTTTAAAATTTGTAAAATAAATTTTTAGACAAAGTATGAAAATAAATTTTTAGACAAACTAAGGCTTAACCTTAGTTTCAGAATAGAATACAACTATGGCTAACCCAATAAATATAAAAAGGAATGGGGCTGTTATGGCAGAAGAAAGGGGATGAAGGAAGTAAGGAGAAAGGGTAGGGGAAAGAGAGTAGAGGGACAATTTCCTCATTTACATAGTGAGGAATCAAGTGGAACACTGTCTAAAATGATGACAGTGAGAAAAAACAGAGATAGCGAGAGGATATATTAGCATAAATCCTCATATGCAGGAGTCCATAAATACTGTAGAAAGTTGATAAATTGAGAAATTGAGGTATAAGCATATTATTTAGTATTTTGTGGCAACTACTAGAAGAACTCAAATCAGAACTGGTTAAAGTTGGTTACCATAAGGAAAGGAACGGGATAAGGAAGGGGAGGAGATTTTAATAGTATCATGTACCATTTGAATGTAATGTTCATCACATGTAAATATTAATCTAAAAATAAAAGTAGAAATAATGTTGGCACTGGTGAAGAAAACAGATCCTCTTATATTCTGTTTGCGTGAGTAAAAAATTGAATTGGCCCAAACTTTTGAAAGAGCAATTTCGTAATATTAAGAAGAACCAGTCTCTCCATCTAATAATGATAATATTGTATAAGTTTCCAATCCACAAGGATGATGTTGAGCAGCAGCTGGCAAACCAACCAAGAGGAGGCAGAAGGATATGCAAGGGTTTTCCTTCGTTGCACATGAGTGTGAACACACACACACACATGCATGCATGCATGCACATGCCCTGCCGCATGTCTCAAATACTGACTTGCTAAGGTGGAAACATCAGCCGCCCAGGTTCTTAGAGCTCTCCCATCTCCAGCATTAATTGTTTGTAGTGATTCTTCCATGGAAGGCCATTTCTGGTGGTTTCTCCATGCTCGCATGAGTCATTTTGGTTTACTTTTGTGGAAGCAACTAACTTGGGAGCTGTGACTTTTTCCTCCTGAGAGAGTCTGGGGCTAACCACAGTGTTCTAAGCCCATGGGTGCTGGCCAGCCTCTTGGAAGCCTGCCCTTGACTCTGTTTGTCCTGTCCTTGTGGTTATTTGGAAGAGGCCCTGTCTGTGTTCCAAATGTGTCCGTCTGTTAGAGAGGCAGCCCTGTGGCCTGACATGCCCACTCTCCCTGTGTCATCACTGATGCTATGGGAAAGAGAACACCAGAGCCTGTGGACAGCCTCAGCAATGGCTGTCTAGCTTGACTTGAGAAATGAAGCCAGGTTCTTCCCAGGATTTGGTGATGAGACTCCTGGGAAATGCTTATGACCAAACTACATTTTTTTGGAACATAACAGTTAACACATAATTACTCACAACAGCCCTTAATCTATTTTAGATGAGAAAAATGATTCTCAGAGATAGTAAGGCAATTGTCTATGATCCTTTCACTAAAAAGAAGTTAAGTATAGATTAAGATCCAGATCTTCTGATTCCTAATCTTGCATTTTTTTTTCCACACTACACTGTGAGATGTTTATTAAGACTTCTTAGTGTGATAAGTGTTGGGATTAGTCAAGAACCTTTTTACTCTCCTTCAGAGTTTCATTGAAATTCTGTTTTAAGTGGTGATATCCAGCATCTTAATTTTGGGGGCTTTGGATTATATACTAAATTTGCTACTTAACAACTGTTTACTCTTAGTCGAGTTCACACAATATCTCTGAGTTTCAGTTTCCTCATCTGTGAGACAGAAATAGTAATATTTATCTCCAAGGCTCACAGGATTGTTGTGAGGTTAAAATGACATAATGTACATCAAGCACTAAGTGGTGGTGATGATGGCTGTCAATGTGTAGAGAATTACTTTAAAACATGTTAACACATTAAACCTTTCCAAATTTCCTCTTCAGACGAGTTCCTAATTAATTACTTTCCTGTCTTCTAAAATCTCGACTCACTTCACAATATTAATTTTAAAAGTAGCCGGTTATGCTATTTTGTAAAGATAAGAATTTTGAGTTAGCAAACTCTCTTGCCAAAAGTCAGGGGGACAGGATATGAGAGTAAAGTAGACATCTTGTCTGCAGTGAGAGGACTGTGATACTGGCTGTAGCCATCAAGGGGATAGAAAAGTCAAGTCACTTCCTGTGAATTATGGTATCTATAAAGA
>NW_006441955.1:37309324-37326496 GCF_000325575.1 Pteropus alecto | reverse complement strand
TAAAAAGGAAGATAGGTGTATTTTATTTAGGGGAGACTTATTCTTTGTGAAAATGTAAAGCAACCACATCCCAATGTACATATGCTATAAACCTAGGCTCCCTGTAGTGCAGTGAGGTTCACAGAGGGGCTTTGATTATGTGTCTACTTGGAGAACTCCGAGAAAGCAGGTCATCACAGGCTCTAGGATTAAGAAGTCTACTTGCTTTTTAGAGGAAATGGTGTTGGAATTGTAAAGGATAGCCATTAAGGCTGTACCAACCTTGAGTATGAAAACAGAATGAGGGAGAAAGAGAGAATTTCTCTGACAAGCTAGGAACTTCTCTTTGAATAATCAGATGCATTGAAGAATATGCATGTCTTCAAACCCAAGTCAGCAAAAAAATGTTTTGAGTAAGACTCAAAGTGGTCTTGTTTTGCAGCATTTAAGAGATCTGATCTCACACATTAAAATTATTGAGAAAGTTAGTAATAGAAGAAAGAGAAAAATGTATAGATCAAAACTTTAGAGCAGTGATACTCAACAGGGAAGTGACGGGGGTAATTTTCTCCCTACCCCCACCCTAAGGACATTTGACATTGTCTGGAGACATTTCTGGTTGTCACATGTGGGGGATGGGTGATATTGGCATCTAGTGGGTAGAGAGGGGCAGAGATGTTACTAAATGTCTTACAATGTGCAGGATAGCCCCCACTCCCAACGAAGAACTATTTGACCCCAAATGTCAATATTGTGAAAGCTGAGAAATCATGGTTTAGATCTATCATCCTTTATACCAGATAGATAAACATTAAACAATGTAACTAGTTGAATGAAAAAACACTACAGGCGAGGACAGAGGCTTATGCTAGAAACAAAATAAGTTATATGATTTATAAATTCATTGCAAATGAGAAATATCAGCTTTCCCCCACTAACCTGTTACCCTAAACTTTTCAAATATAAAGAATTTAATAGAACCATATTTTTAAAAAGCTATAGAAATTTTTTTTAATGATGTTATAACTCTTAGACATATATATTATTATTCATTAATGACATAAATTGCCTTATTTAATGTTGACAATTTGGTATAATTATTCCGATTTCATAGACCTTGAGAGATTAAATTTTAATGTTTTTGGACATCTGTGTCGGCCACTGTGGTTGTTATCCAGATAGATAAAAGTTCAGTCTTAAGAAGTCCAAAATCTCCTAGGGGACACAGGGATGTGATACATATAATAACAGAAGTATAAACACAGCCATGGGAGAAAGAGGGAGGAAACCAAAGTCATTTGATTGAGGTTACAAAACTAGTAATTGGCAGGGCTGGGACTTGTCTTAAAGTCCTCTGAGTCTCCAGTAAGTCCTCTGTTTTGGCATAACGGTTTAACTCCCTTAGCTTTTCCACAGAAGTAAACACAAAACTGAGAAAATAAATCCGTAAATTAGATTTATGGATGAAGTTTAGAAACATCGTCAAAGGGTAGTGAAGAGTAAGATATTAAAAGGGAAGATACAACCTAGCAGAACAAAAACAAAAACAAAAACAAAAAATTAAGAAATCGCTGACTTCAAACCCACCACTGGGCTGTTCTTAAGGTTTGTAATTATATTAAGATCCATGACTCCTGAGTAATCTGACTTTCAGTTGGAGGAGCAGGAAACAGAATTCCCTCGGAATTGGGCTAAGCCCCTCCAAACGTTGCAAAGCTTGCCCTTCCCCTCTTGGGAGCCGGGCTAAGAAACTTTAGGAGACTAAGGTGAGTGGGTGGAGCGGCTGAACAACACAGGTACACATAAGGGAAGAGACAGAAAAGTGGCCCCGGTTAGCCCTTTCCTGCCTCTTTTCCTCCCCCAGCCCTCCCCCAAATGGAAATATGAAGCCACAATTTACTCACAGTCACTCATTCTGATGACAAAAAAGAAGCTGATTCCAATGAAATACCATTTAGCAGCTGTTTGCTTCCACTCTCATTTCCCAGGAGATATGCTTTTTGCCATGGTACTTACTTAAGTGGCTCTGAGACCCCAGGCAAATTCAAGCAGCACTGGCTGGCTCCTTGTGGGGGAGGGTGACCCAGCAAGTTTGGTGACTGAAGCCAAAGAATTAAGTCCCTCCCTTTGTCCTTTCAGGTGGAGGAGGAGATAATGGGACCAGGCCAGTAACACAAAGTACTCATTTTTCTTTCAGCTCAGGGCTTTGTCTCCAGGGAAAGGAACAAGAAGTAAACATGAACTTTATTCCAGGCCTGAGACCTGGAACCTCAAAATCTTGATGTTGTCTTGGGCCATCCTTCTCTCTCCATTCGTTTTCTTGTCCCCAAGGCTGAGTTACCACTGTGTTTTTTATTCGTGGCTCTCTACCATGGCCATAGCTGATTGGACTGGAATAAACACCTGACCTGACTTGGCTAATCACATACTCTATTGGGATTTTGAAAATGATGCCTCAGAGACAACTAGAGGTTCTTCGCCTTTGCTCTGTGTTGAAATTGCCCAGGGAATTTTGAAAACACACACACACACACACACACACACACACACACACTATACTCACACACACCCCTCATCTGTGGTAGAGCCTGCTCTGTAGAGCCACCTACTGTGGGTAGTAGTGGCACAAGTGCACAAAGAACACACAGAAGACAATTAGGTGCTTTAGAAAGAAGCTGAAATGACAGACCGAGGCTCTAAAAAGAGTAGATAATGATCATGACTCTTGAGAGCTTTCTAGTTCTGGGTTCCAGCATCCTCAGACCTGGTTGTAGTTCCTGCCTTTGAATCTTCCCTTCTGAATGTTTCTTCTCAAGATATTTTGAGTAGCTTCTATTACATACAACAAAATGAACCTTTACCAAACCATTCTCTCTGTCCATCCATCACTGTCACTGCGTCGTGCTTATTTTACTTCAGAAATCTCTTTCACATATCATCCTAGTGGGCTTTTCAGTGGAGCTCTCATTCATGCCATCTCTGACTGGACTCCCTGATCTCTTCTCTCTCATCCGTCCTCCACATAAAACAGATCTGATTCACTTATCCTCAGTCTTAGAGTCCATTACTGGTTCCTCATTGCCTGTTAAAAATAATGAAATAGTTTTGCATAAATTTACTTGTAAAAATATCTCTATTATATTACTAACTAGAAAAGAATACAGATCAGTAGGTATAATATACTTAATTTTGTTTAAATGTGATTTACATATTTATACATAAAAATACCTGTATAAGTTTAGGAAAAACAATAGACATATACTAAACTATTAGCAGTGATTTCCTTGATGAGGTGGTTTTAAATGGGCAGAGAGGAAATTTCATTTATGTCTTATTTTTTATAACATTTAATAAAAGGGCATATAGGTAATTTAACATTTTTTCTATTTTCTTCCAATATGTTAAAAAATATCTCCAAGATTCTTCACATTTTACCCCCATTTACTATTGTTTCCTACTACTCTATACCAGATGCCCTCTGGCTATTCTGAGTTTTTCATTCTTCTCTCAATATGGCACCCCTTTTCATGCAACTATGGCATTGCCCATTCTGTGCCTTCAGAAATCTCTCTTACGTATCATCCTAGTGGGCTTTTCAGTGGAGCTGAAAATGCCTGTACTCCATTCTTTATCAGAAACACTTCTACTTTTCTTTTTTGACCCAGCTCCAATATCAACCCTCTAGGAACCTTCCTAGACTGATCCATCTTTATTCCATGTCAAAGTTAGTTGTTCTATCCCAGTGTCCCCATGGCCCCCTGCTTTCATGTCTGCTATAACACCACCAAATTGTGTTCTTGATGCTGAGATCACATGATTGTCTCCCCAACTTGAGATGAGCTCCTTGAAGGTGAGGACTGAGGCTTATTCCTCTCTGTCTCTTCCTATGTAACAGAGAACTGGACTAATGATAGCTGCACAGAAAATCTTGGTTGATTGTTGAATGAACGAATAAATGAATGGTGAACAGGCTCTTGCACACAAGGTAGGGCCATGATGTAGTAGCAAACTTCTCTGCCTCTACTAGATATAGCTGACCAATTAGAACTCATCACTAGCCTCTACTATATATATTTGAACAACTAGCCCTGGTCCTGAGCCAGTCTCAAGCACACGGTTGTTGCTTTTTACCAGCTGGCAGGCTCAGTACCGAGCTGGAATGGTAATTGTTGATACAACACTCTAAACACCACGAGGATAATTTGGAACGTGTTTCTAGTGGCTAGTGACTAATAATAAAATAATAAAGCTATGCCTGTTCTGAAAAGTGTCTAAGAGATGGGTCAAAGCCTATTTCTGTGTGAGTATTCACCACTCCGTCTCTCCTGGAACTCTAAAGAGAATGCCTTAATTGCAGAACCCCTGACTTCTCCCCACTTCTAAAGAGGAAAGGTTCTTGGTTGCTAGGAGAAAAGCTAAGTCAAGCTATGTAATGAAACCCTGAAGAAGGAAGGGAATAGGGGTGGAGGAAAAAGGACAGTCGTGGAGGCAGAGAGTAGAGGAGTTTCTTCAGGGATGTGAGGACGGCACCATTAAATGTTTAAGATTATCTATTTGTGTCTATTTCCTGTAATGACTTACACAAGAGATAAATAAGAATGAAATTCCTTTTAAATTATATTTTGGCTATTGCCGTGTGCTTCTTAAATGTGACACTGTCCTGAAGCCAACACACAAGAGTCTATGCTTTATAAAAGTTACATCTATAAATGGATGAGAAGGGCCTGCAATAAGAAAAAGGCATGCCTTTCACTCAGGGTTTTGCTAGCTCCACAGCTGCTTCTGTCAGAGAGAATAGAGCCAGGGCAAGTAGAGACAGAAAGGTGCCAGAGCTGGTCAGTTCTAGCTACTGGTGGGTTGACAGCCTGGTCAGTGAAGCACTGGATCTTGGGGTGGCAGGGGGAAGGGCAACCCAAACAACACACTGTCCTTACCACTCACTAGGGCTCTTACACCAAGGGTGTCCAGGAGCCCATAGGGGTGGGTTGGAAGGAGGAAGGGGAAACTTAGTTTGGAATCAGGTTACAGTTTGATGTGGGTACCCTGGGACAGCCTGAAACTAGACAGGCTTCCACCTAGACCAAGGATGCCCCAGGAGCGGCGAAATCACTGGGTCATGGAGACCACTACTGGCAGGTGGTAGTTCTGGGGCAGCCACAGTTTCTAATATGTCAACAATAGTTTAGTTGAAAAGAAGCCTCTGGGACTTCCCAAATTTAGAATCCCCCTCTACATGGCCCAAAATCTTAAGATCAGATGGGGAAGATCCCTGGGGCAAAGTAGACATTAGAGAGACAGCAACATATATGGGTTAATTAACTGGGAACAGAAGGGCTCTGGATCATGGCAACCTCTGTGCTCCAAGATTATTACTGAACAGTTGAACCTGGATGAGGGAATAGCAAAGGTAAAGCAAGGTGGCTTGATGAAGGGCTGCATCATCTTGGACGGAAAGCAGTGGGTACATTGGACTGCAAAATCCAGAAGGCCTGGGCTTGAGGCCTCGCTCACTGACATTATAAATAATGTTGGGATCTCAGTTGTCTCACGTGAAAAAGATCTCTAGTATCTTTTACGTGAAGGACACTGACACGTAGTGTACATTCATTCATTCATCATTCATTCTACGAAAGTATGGGGTACTTGCTATGTGCCAGAACTAAGCTAGGCACCGGGACACAGGTGCCTGAGCAGGTAGATGTGGCCCCTGCCCTCATGGGGCTTACGTTCTACTGGAAAAATAAAAATGTTGGTCGAATCTGCATCCCTCTGTCTCCTCCTCCACTTCTTTCCTGTGAAATGGCCTTCTGCCAGTATTTTTGGAAATTGTTAGCAGGAAAGGGAAGACTCAGAACACTGTATTTTAAAACAGATAAGAAAGTGAAATAGATCTCCTGGCCATAACCATCCTCTCCAGCATAAGGGATTTGTGGAGTAACTGAAGAGGTTCCAGAATGAAGCCAGGAAATGATTACAGCCTCCTTCCAGGCCTTTCTAAGAAAACCATTTTTTTTTTTTTCTCAGACTATGCCAACACCAAAGATAATCAAACCAGCATTTTAACAATTCTTCTGACATCAGTAGGATATTTGAAAGGCCATTTCTAGAGACTGATTAGAAGGTTGGAAAAGAGGACCATAGGAGAAAAATGAAAAGAACTATGATCAATTGTAAAGGTAAAAAATACTATAACAGTGATTTAATTAAGGTTACACACACACACACACTCACACACACACACACACGTTCTTTCCTGTTCTCTATGGAAAACAGTTTAAGATACAATATATTTCTGTTGTAGTGGGAATCTTTTAAGTTAGATGTAGGGAAGGGCTTCCTGACTCTGAGTGATTAGATGCCGACAAAATGGGGAGTTATAGAACAAAATCAGCTTTCTTATATTTGAGAAAGCAGACTTATAGATAAAGTAACCGAACTTAACCCTTGTAAATGATTGTTACCCGATTCTATCCTCCAAGGCCCAAACCAAAGAAGCAGTGCCCAGCCTTGATGATTATCATCCCTGGTGTGTAAGCAAGGCTAGATGCCTATAGGCTGATCTGATGGGGGTTCGATCCCACTTGAAGACTCTGCTCTCGAGTCTCCTTTCGGGCCTCCAGCTTGTTCTTCCCCTCTCTATCCGGCTCATTGCCCAAGAGGCTGACCTTAAGGAACTGTTCAAGGGCTCCTTGACCTTGGGCTTGCAGTTTGGTTCAGCCGATGAAGGCATACTGGCAGAAGGTCCTCCAGAAAAGCTGGAGGAAAGCAAGGCTGGATATCTATCTGACCCCCTCCCGTACAGCTTGATTCCTTTACAGAAGGCTGCAGCTCCTATTGTGTGACTTTTCCCATAATTACAGTGCTCGTTGGTTCAGGGAAGTACACCCGCATCATACCTTTAGGAGCAAAGGTGGTAACAGACTGTTGTCAAGCCTGGACTTCCCTGAACCCAACCTAGACCTTTGTAAATAGTCCTTTAATAAATAAATGCTCCTTAGTCAGCTCTTTGAGTGTATGTGCCATCTGTCTCCAGCTGGAATGTTGACTCACATACTCTGTGAATAAGACTGGAGGAATTTCTGAAATTTCATTCAACATTTATTTTAACAAAAAGCTTTTGAGCAACTACTTTATACAAGTGATAAATACTGAAGGATTTGATAATATCTAGATATTTTTGAGTGTCTGGTATGCGTCAGGTACTGGACTAAATAATTCACACGATTTAATCACCACAACAACCTGGTGGTGAATGTATTATTAAACCACTTTTCAGGTGTGGAAACCAGTGTTCATTACAGATAAGTACTTGCCTGAAGTACTTATCTATAGAGAAGTAGAGAAGTAGAGAAGGCAAAATTCAAACCCAGATAAGTTTCATTTTTCTACTTATATTTTAAACTTCTTCTCTTTATGGCCTCTTAAATACAATGAATGATATTATGATATGGTGTTCAGAGAAATAAAAAACAGAGAAGGGAGGAAGTCTATCATGTGCCAAGAACTGGATACAGAAAACTAGGCTGTGTTTTCTGAACTTGAAGTCTAATAGAGGTGCAAATACATATAGACAACTAACTGGATGAAAAGCTTATCAGATGAACTAGGGGTGGGAGAAGAGCAGTATGAAGGGAGGAGCATTATATGCAGTGATATGCTCGTCCTCCACCTTCCCCAAAAGCCTTGATTTATAGTATTTGCAAATTTCTGTGGTGTAAATACTCCCATCATGACTGATGTCGAGCTGCCAATATGACATCACTTAATGGGGAGTGGGGAAGAGATGGGCTCAGCTGGCTCTTGAGAGTCAGTTCAAGCATACCGCTGAATTTATGTGCAAGGGCAAGTTAAGTCCTGAAACAAAATGATGTGTTTGGGGAACTACATGCTGCTAGAGCACAAGGAACCAGTGGTGGGGGAAGGTAGAATGGGAACAGGGATGAGACTGGAGAGGAGGTAGAAAAGCCCATGGGAGAGGGCTTTGGCTGAAAGGCTAAAGCTGCACCGTAACCACACGCTGTTACTGAGAGCTGGAAATGTGGCTGATCCAAAGTGACATGTGCTGTAAGTTAAACTAGACACCGGATTTTGAAGACTTAGTAAAAAACATATATAAACAATCTCATTAATATTTTTATGTTGATTACATATTAAAATGATAATATTTTGGCTACATTGGGTTAATCACATGTTTACAATTAATCTCAGCCATTTAATTTAACTTTTTAAAATGTTGTTACTAAAAACTTCCAAGCAACATATGTGGCTCCCAGTATATATATATATTTTAGATAGTTTGGGGCCAGAGAATTTGGACTTTATTCAGCAGGCAACAGAGAGTCTTAGAAGAGTTTTAAACAGATGTGGTCTGCTGCCCATAAAGATCCATCTAGTGCTACGTGGAGTTTGCCGAGGCCAGGTTGGAAGAGGGAAATGAGAGAGTCTGGACCAGAGACATGCAGGACTGAATGAAGCCAGAGGAAGTGTGGGTGAGAAAGCAGAGAGTAGACTGGATGGGACAGGGTAGCCGATTGGATATGGGAGATGTTCAGAGGGAGGAATCAAGGATGATACACAGGTGTCTGGCTTGGGCAGCTGTCTAGATGGGAGTGGTATTAACAGAGATAAAAGTACTGGTGGGATAAAAATTTTTGGTGGAAGAGAATAGGATCAGTTTCAGACATGATGAGTCTGAGGTGCCGGGGAATTTGCCAATGTCCAACAGGTAACTGGGTACAGGGGTATGGAATTCTGTTGACACCATCCATCCATTCAGCTATCTCCTACCACCTATACTGCCACCACTCGAATCTAAGCCATCGTAATATCTTATCTGGATTATTGCCATAAACTCCAGCTGATCTCCTTGCTGCTGCATTTGCCCTGCTTTTTCTCATTTCAATCAACAGCTAGAGTAATCATGTTAAAAGCCTCATCAGAACATGGCCTACCTTCCTTCGCAATCTTCCAGTGGATTCCATGGCATTCAGAACTCATGCGACTCTGTATGGAGACTTAAGGCCCGATGTGACTCGGTCCTGCTACTCTCTAGGCTCCCACTCCTCTCTCCCTCGGTGACTCTGCTCTAAGGAAGCTGGCCTCCTCGCTGTTCTAGAACCCACCAGGAGGCCTCCTGCCTCCAGGAGGCCTTTGCACTTGGTGTTTTTCCCTTGGATTTCTGAAGAGTTGTCTCCCTCACCTCCTTCGGGTATTTAACCAACTTTCTCCTCCCTGTGAAGGCTTCCTGCTCACCCCACCTAAAACGACACCTAACTCTTCCTTTCCCTTCATTAGCTCTTACCACTATTAATTATACTTTAAACATTTCTTATTTATCATGTTTAATGTCATCTTCCTCATTATAATATAAGCTCTATAAGGCAGAAATTTTGTCTGTTTTCTTCTCTGTCGCACCTTCTACACATAGAATAGTTCCTGGCACATAGTAGATACTAGATTAATATTTGTTGGTTGAATAAACAAACTATAGTGTATCAATGGGGTGAGTATGTAAGTCCTAGAAACAGACCTGCCTTTGGAATCCTAGCTCTGATGCTTGTCCTTGTGACCTTGGGCTGGTTATTTAACATCTCTGAGCCTTAATTTTCTCATCTATAGAATGGAAAGATTAATAGTACCTCCCACAGAGGATTGTTATGGGGATGCACCCTGTCAAGAAATATTTATGGAACCCTTCCATGTGCCAAGAGCTGTGATTAATGGGAATTAAATGAGATAACGTGTAGAAGACTTTGACATTGTTTGTGCCATATTGTAAGCTTTCCATAAATGTTAGTATTTACCAAGTAATTATAGGAAGAGAGGGAGGAGTATTAGGCAGTTGGGGAGAGAGGGCTGTGTGAGACGCAGATCTGGGAGTGAGTGCACTAGAAGAGGCAGAGCTGGCCCAGCGGGAGTGAGCAAAGTGGAAGGGGAAGGAAGGAGACTCTGCTGACCCTGCTGAGTTCACAGAGATGAAACGCACGAAGCTGGACTTTAAAGGCTGGTTAGGGGGCAGAAGGGGAATTCTGGTGTCACCATCAACATACCAGTACCAGAATCCTGAGAAATTGAAGAGACAGATTCCCCCCAAAGGCAAGAGTCACTCCTCCCAGGAGGAATGACACTGTGGGGGCCTCCTTTGAGTAGCAAGGGGCTGTGAGAAGAACACAATAACGTGACAGTTTCTCACATACTTCAGACCAGATTAGGGTTGGACTATGGAGTCCCTTGCCTCACTACTTGAAAGTCCCATGGAAGAGCTAGAGCCTCACATCGGGCAGCAGTGGACAATGACTCTTTGTCATCAGTCAGAAGAGGTGAGAGCTCTGATGGAGGAGAAAGTCGAAGGGGTGCTATGCCTGTGGGGGTTCCAGATATGGCATAAGGATGAGAGTTAAGGCATTGGAAAGTCATAGGTCAGACAAGGTAAGAGCATGAAGGACTGAAAGCCCTAATCTTTCCCTCTAGACCTGGCATGACTCTCGTCTTTGCTGTCCCGGGCTGTGCCTTGCCCTGGGCTTCCTGGTAGGTTTTACTGGAAGACTTCTCAGGTTGCTTCTCAGCTTCATGACAGAAAGTTTGGAAGAAGCCTTCCCCGCTACCTACCCAGAGATTAGTGAGCCCAGGACAGCAGTTATTTCAATGACACAAGCCCCTTAGGCACTCTGGCTCTGTCGGTTCCCAGAAAGTGCTTCCCTTCATAAGCCTTTGTGTGCTACACTGTCCCCAACATGAAGCAGGGGACTTTACTGCCTTAGGGAATGTAACAGACTAAGAAATCAACCCCTGTAGTGTAGCCACTCACTTTCCACCCAAGTTAATACAAGCCACAGCTGCAAGGCTTAAAGCACTCCTCCTCAACCCCTCAAACATATATGTTTCATAAGAGAAACATGCAGTTCAACAAGGAATTATAACATCAACTCCTATGTAACCACCATCATGAGGAGACCACTGCCACAGCCCAGAATCTTTTTTTTTTCCCCCAAGGCAGCGTGTTGCAGTTTAAGAATGTGGATTCTGGAGCCAGAAGTGTTTATTTATGGCATTGCTCCTCTGCTCACTAGCTGTGTATCCATGAGTGGATTACTGATCTCCCCGTGCTCAATTTCTTCATCTATCATAGGAGTATAATGATAAAAATGCAAGCTTTTAAGTCTATTTAAAAGATAAATTTTAATTAATATGTGTAAAGTGTTTAGAACAGTGCCTTAGATAATATCGCTGCTCTTTATAGTATGCCATCTAAATATATATCTTTTAACAAATATGGTTTACTTTGCTAGTTTTTGAACTCTATATTAATGGACTCATATACAAATTAACAAACAGATAGGCATAAGAAGCCTGTGAGATGAAAGCAGCAACATGGATGGAAGGGGAAATGGATGTTCCAGTTGCTGAAATTCAGGAAATAGGAGAAGCCTGTCGTGGTAGGCAGGCATCTAAATATATATCTTTTAACAAATATGGTTTACTTTGCTAGTTTTTGAACTCTATATTAATGGACTCATATACAAATTAACAAACAGATAGGCATAAGAAGCCTGTGAGATGAAAGCAGCAACATGGATGGAAGGGGAAATGGATGTTCCAGTTGCTGAAATTCAGGAAATAGGAGAAGCCTGTCGTGGTAGGCAGGGGAATAGGGCAAAAAGCAACATGGATGGAAGGGGAAATGGATGTTCCAGTTGCTGAAATTCAGGAAATATGAAAAACCTGTCGTGGTAGGCAGGGGAATGAGGGCAAAAAAAAAAAAAAAAAAAATGGAGGTGGCATAAACACAGAATAAAGGTCGCAACAGAGGAGTGTAACCAAGAGAACACAGCCTGGGTCCAAGGAGTGGAAACGGCTCTAGGGAGTGAGGCAGCCTGTGCCCTCCTCTCCCACCCACCCGCACCAAGCAGTGTCTTGGAGGATAATGTTTGTGAACAGGAAAAAGCTTTATTCTTCCTTCACAGTGTGGTAGAGAATGCTTCCCCATTCTGCCTCTGGTTGCATAACTTCAAATGTCCACTCCTGGCTGCTAGGCCTGGCTGTGGATCACTGCGCTGACAGTAAATATTTCAGTTTCAGTGCAGTCTAGATAGTGTTCAAAGCCATGTGGGCCTCCCTCTCCAGAAAAAACAGTTCTGTGCATAGGGAACCAAAAGCCCCAACTCCCAACTGCACTCTGGGTAGAGTTAAATTGAAAATGTCAAGTTATTAAAAAGCTTAATACCAGATGCTTCACTGAATTTACATGGTTTTCTTTTGAAGTTATATGTTTTTCTCTTGCTAATGTTCATTGAGCAGTTATTCCACCCCAGGCCTTGTGCCAGGAGTTCTTCATGGATCTGCTCACTTGGTCTTCATGCCCTGAACTCTGATTCCCTAGCCATCTCTGGGTTATAGAAGAGGAAACGGAGGCATTGTAACTTGCTCAAGCTCACATGGCTGGTAAGTGAAGGAGGGCTGACGAAGGCCATGCTTTTGATAGTCACTTTTCTGCTTCTTTTCACTTCTTCATGCAACAGTCTCGGTTCCGCCATCAGTGGGTTGTGTGATTAGATATGTTGCTGAACTTCTGTGGGTTTCAGTTTCCATATTTGTAGGGGAGTCTTGTGGACCCTAGTGTGCTGCATTTTCTGAGTCACTTCACCTAGAGCTTCCCATGGATGCAGCCCAGCCCTGAGCACTTGGGGACCCTGAGAAGAGTAATATCATGGCTTCTGGCCTCCTCAGGGAGTTTATAATATAGTTGGGAACACAACTGATGGTATAAGCAGTGAATAATTAATTTCCCGAAGTGTGATTCAGACTAAAGTATTAGGGCTCTGGGAAGGCAGCTGAATGAGTCTTCCTTAGTGGAAAAATGGATCCTCTTAAAGGAAGAGCGAATCCTCTTTAACATTTGCTGAAAATTACTTCTCTGTTAGGCAAAGGTCAGACACTTGCCTGGTGAACAAGTCATCACCATTTGGCTTCTAGCCAGCCTGACCTACCCAAACCCCAGCTGCGGGACCCCTGCACAGCTGGTGGACGTGCCTCATTTGAATGAAAGCATAAACACTTAGAGGATGTGTTTTCTTTCCTCCACGTAATATGCTTCCTTATGTTGAGACATATTCTCTGTGCTGCTATGCATGGGATGGAGAGGATAAATGGTGAAGGAGCAGAGCCTGGGAAACAGAGGGCTAGTTGGGATTGTGCAAAACTCACCGAATAAACCCAGAGACAGAAACACCACATGTGGAGGATGGTTTTTTCCTCAACCATAAAAAACTAGTTGTGAACAGAGACAATTTGACTGGGTTGGGGCCATGACACCAAGGAAGATAACTATCGAATTCTCTACTTCAGAAAGTTTAAATTCACATTGCAGACTAGAGAGATTATTTTAAAGTATTGAGCTTGGGTTCACTAAGTGAGCTGAAGAGTGAGGCTTTGATTGGTTTTGACTCACTATTGTGACATCTCAGAGCCTGTGGAGAGGTGGCATCTGTCCTAGAATTCTTGGTCTCCCACCCTCTCTCTTCCTCTGTTGGTTCTGAGTCCTTTCCATTGCTCATTCTAACATTTCAAGGAGTAACACCAGCCATTCATTTGAAAGATTTCAGTGTTCAGCAATAGGTTGATGGCTCTTGACTTTGATTATTGTTTGGGAAATTTGACTTGACTACTTGAAGACAAAAATTTCATTATGTTAGTCTTATATAGACTTGAGATTCAAAATTCATTCATTCATTCTTTCATTCAAGAAATACATAGTGGGTAATAATAAATCACATTCATTGAGCATTTACCATGTGCAAGGCACTGTGGTAAGAGTTTTTCCATGCCCTGACCCACTTACTCCTCCCCCTATCAGGTGAAGTGGGGACAATTATAAATACTTGGCAGCATAGCTTATCACTTAGGAACACAGGCCCTGGAGCCTGACTATCTAGGGTCAAATTTCAGTTCCGCCAATGACCAGTTGTGAGACCTTGGACAAGTTACTTTCCTCACCTTTGAAATGGGGATAATAATCAAGTCTACTTCACAGGCTGGTTATGAAAATTCAAGGAGTAAATATGAGTAAAATATTTGAGTGCTATAGGTATTTGATAAATAAACAAATACGTCACACGAGGATCAGACAGGACTATTAATTTGCTCAAGCTCAAGTTTGCCAAGCTAAAGTGGCAAAGACAGGATTCAAACCCATATCTGTATGATTTAAAAAACTAATCTCTTAACTACGACTCTATGCCACCTCTGGCCAGGTCTCTTGTCTCCTTCTTTCACCATAATGTATTTCAAAAGATCACTTCCCCCTAAGGCTCCCTGCCCACCCTTGACTTGTCTTGTTGGGAGACAACAGGAGGGGCCTGGGTGATCTGGTGGCTGCCCTTGGATGGAGGCCAGCTCTCCATCGCTTGGGCTACTGTCTTGTCTTGGAGGGACCCATGTGTTAATTCTCAAGATGCTCCCTCCACAAACCTACGCTTTCTTCATTTCATTGCACACCCAACAAAAAAAGTAGAGAAAGACTTCCTTCACGATTGAACAGCTTCCAAGTACCTTTTCTGAAAAAATTCAAAAGTCTTTTCTCTGTTTTCCCAATTGCAGAAGTCTAAAAGAAATAATAATTTAAAACATATGGAAACATGTCAGGGGGAGGGGGGAAGTGAGAAAACTCTCACTTGCTGCCCATGTGGCTTTCTGAGGCTGTTTTACCCACCCAGGCCTTGACTCACTGGGACCGTCACCGGCCTCCTCTTGGACTTCTGGATGACACACCTGGCAGGCCTGGCGAATGTCCTTATAAGGCAGCTGCTATGCTGGCGCTGGCTGCTTCCCATGCCTGCATTTCAGAGGGCTATGAAGCAATGTCCCTGAACTGGGAAGGGCGGGGAGCAGCTTGCTCTTAATTATCTGTGGCCCCGCTCAGGCGGCCCTACTTCCTTTTCTGTTGATTTGAATGTGAGAACTCTAACTACAGGAGAACCTTAAAAGTGAGGCCATTTATTTCCATGCTACACATTTAGCAAGGCATAGTGAGAGCTGCTCTGTGCCTGGCACATCAATCTCACCAGGTCATTGTTTACAGGAAAGAGGAGATATCCAGTTGTAGTGCTGAGCTCAAAGATGCCCCAAATCTGACACTGCAGTTTCTTAGTTTTTATTTTATTGAGGCCCTCAAGGCCCTTCCAGGTCCCAGGACTTAGAAAGGGAGGGTAGACTGGAGAAGGGACATTGAATATTTAATGTCATATGTACCAAGCACAATGCTTTACATTCATTACCTCATTTAATCCTTACAGTGACCTGTGAAGTAGGTGTTTGAGATTATAGGGGAATTTCTCTGAAATGACCATTCTAGTTTATCTTGTTTTTCTCCACATCCCAAAGTCAACCAGGATGAGGCCCCTTGGGTTATTTACATTTTAATTGCAAAGGATGTTTTCTGCTTCCATCTTTGTACTTAGCTCATACCAGTCACTAAGCCTTCTTTTCAGCCCAGATACCTGAATAAGCTGCCCTGTCCAATGGCAAATGCTTGACTCCCTGGACTGATCACAGTTGCCAAGAATCCTGGAGCCCAAAGACCTTGCTGATCCTCAACTCTACCTCCCACCTTACCCCATCATGAGAGAAGATAAGGAGACCTTAGCACTTTCTGTATCTTCATCTCTGGGTTCCCAGTTCATACTTCCATGCTGCCTCCTTCCATCAGTCTGCTCAGGATCTAGCTTGTCTGCTGGGAAAATGACCCAAGGTCAAGTCGATGCCAGGGTTTCCTAGATCTTCACTTCTTTGATGAAGTGCTGCAGATACAAACATCTTTATGGCCCAGGCTAAGTTAATTCCTCTTGTGATGTGTTCTCTCCTATATCCACTTTCATAGCTCTTAGCACAAATTTCTCTCTCAGCCAGTGGGGAGAAATTTTTTACTGGAAGAACTAGAAGCATAACTAGATAGTTTCTCTGGGCTTGAAATGTCAACCACCCTCACCTCTGCAAGTGTGCTCCATCCTCATCTCCCTCCATCTTCTCCTTGCTGCCTCTACCCTGGCCAGTGGTCTCCTTGCTGCTTCTTAAACACACAAGGCTAGGGCTGTCAGATATGTGTAATACAGGATTCCCAGTCAAATTTAAATTTCAGAAAAACAACAAATACTTTCTTTTAGTATAAGTATGTCCCAAATTAAATCATTCATTGTTTATCTGAAATTTAAATTTAATGGGTATACAATTTCTTCTCCTCCTCTTCCTCCTACTCCTCCTCCTCCTCCTCCTCCTCTTCTTCCTCCTCTTCCTCCTCCTCCTACTCCTACTCCTCCTCCTTCATTTCTTTCTATATTTGGCAACTTTGCCAAGCTCATTTTCATCACTGGAGATGTTCTTCCCTGGCAGTGCCGTTACTCCCTCTTCACCAGACTCTGGTTTCTGCCACATCTCAAATAGCACTGACCATACCCCCCGTTCCACCTCCCTTCACGTTGTTTTCTTCACAGACTTATCTTGTCTAATTTTACCATGAACATTTGTTTTTCGTTTGTCTCTCTACCAGCACAATCATGTCATGAAGTCAAGGATTCACATCTGTTTCATTCACTGCCATTTCCCCAGTGTCTAGAACAGGGCCTGACACAAAATAGTCACCCCAAACCATTTCTTGAATGAATGGATTGTTCTGCTTGATCAAGAGAGGATAATTTTGAGTTTCCGAGTCAGCCCAAGAAAGAGAAGGTAAGAGAAGGCCCTGAGATAAGAGGGGGAAGAGTGAGGAGAGATTGGAATGAGGAGACAGACAGAGACAGAGAAGGAACGAATTAAGAGGATATAGGGTGCATTCTGAGATCTTTCTTGGTCTGCAGATGAGTTCAGAAATGGATAGGAGTCCACACAGGCTGCTAGATCCCATTGCACAGAGGGGCAGCACAAGGTAGTGTTTCAGAACATGGGCTTTACCACAGAGACTCAAAATTTGAGTGTGGGCTCCACTACTTATCAGCTGTAAGGCTTTAAGCAATGAATTAACCTCTCTGGGCCTCAGTTTCCCTATCTGTTAAATAGGAAAAGCAATATCACCCACACAATAGAGTAGTTGGGAGGCCTAAATGAAATAACATGTGTAAAGTATTTCACACAAAATCTGACACCTGGCAAGTGTGTAAGAGAAGACAGCTGCAAGTGTTATTGTCCTCAATAGCCACACTCCTC
>NW_006441955.1:37303375-37309274 GCF_000325575.1 Pteropus alecto | reverse complement strand
GTTGATGACCATTTTTCAATGGGAAACAAGTTTTCTGGTTTGGAGTTTTTTTGTAACTACTACAATCCACAACAGTGATTGGAGAATAGCAAGCAGTGTACTGTGGGCCCTGAGAGGTTAATGCTGCTCTCCTGCTCTCTGAGTGACTGGCTCCCTAACGCCAGCCTTACTGCAGGAGGATTCAAATCCAGCCACTGCATGAGGATAAGTCACTGCACTCAGGGGCCTCGAGGTTTCTAGGAAATAGCTGAAGCTGCAAGTGTTACAGCCAGATGGCGAGGGCCCATGTCACTGAGCACACAGGACTGGTTGCGACTGTGAATGCTTTAACATGCGCTGGCTCTGTGACCTTGCTCATCCTTTAACCACTCAGACTCATGTTCTTCCTGTGGAAAACGGGATGATATTTCCTGGCCTGTCTTTCTTACAAGTTGGATGATCATAAAATGAAAGAGGGTATGACAAAGGGTTTTGGCAGCTCTAAACTACTATATAAAGCCCAGGACTATCATGATGTCATAAGCATTGTCTGCAGGGGTCCCTACCGGCTGGCTGTGGATCCTTGGGAAGGAGACCCATGGACATCTTGGTGTCACCCACACCCTGTACCTCATAGACACACACCCTCTTCCCGGCGCCAGAATAAAATACTACTCAGTGATGTGTCCTCATGGGGTTGAAATGACACAAGGCCCTCATACCGGGGAGCTCCCCAGCGGGTGACTGCGAGATGTGCAAAGGCAGGAAATTAGCACCGGATCTGAGTAAACATCTCTGCTCATCAGTAATTGGCTGCACTTTTCTAGGACTGGGCACCACAAATGAAAAGTTCCACAGTCCCCAGCCTGAGCAGCCTCCAGCCCATGTCCTATCCCAGCCTCAGTGTTTCTGAGGAATTCTTACGTGGCAGCACTGTCTAGGGGCCAAATGGTGCCTCCTGAGGCAGACTAGGCAGGGCCAGGATGTACCTGTACCTGTGGCTTCAGCTTGTGAGTTCAGGGGCCTGGCCCAGCCTGTAAAGCCAAGGTGCCTCTGAGAAGCAACTTTCCTTTCTCTCATTTGGATGTTCATTGGCCAGAGCCATCCTCCAATTAAAGCAGGCAGGGTCTTTGCCTATGGCCCTGCAATTTCATGCATTTATGAGACAAATATTAACCAAGTGACTGCTATGCACTAGGTACTAGGTGCTAGCAATACGGTGGGGAGTGAATATGATGGCTTCAGCTTTGTCAGCATGCATGTGGTTACTTAGTTTACCGTAGTAAAGTATTTGTATAAATTGACGTGAAAGGACATGCACAGACCTGAACTTTAGGAAATCACTGATCTAGAGCTATAATTTTTCTAATCAGTGACGCCTTTATTAAATATTTAAAATCATAAATCAAATTAGCAGAAGAGATCACTTCTTCTCACTGTACCAAAAAGCATTTGCCTGGTGCCATGAATTAGTGCACTGGTGGTCTCCAACATGTGAAAATTTGATCCAAAGTACATGTGACCATGCTGATATAACAACATTGCAGTTGATTTCTAAAGTAATTCGAAGTAAATATTGGGGGTAGAGTTATAAAAAAGTATTTATTTTATTTATTTTTTTATGTAGAAAGTCCATGGAAGTCATCCAAAAATCAAAAGGTCAAAAAGAATAGTTAGTGACAAAAACAATCTCCCTCTACCTTGTTCTCAACCAGTGTTTTTCTCCCCAGTGTTGTTCTTTACTGTTACATGTGTCTTAATGTGGACCTTGACACAAGGATTTAAATGCATCTGTTTATCTGGGAAGGGCTCATAGAAAACTCCTGTTGGGGGCTGGAGACATGATACTTGTAAGGGAGGGCAGCCAGTGAAGGAAAGTTCATCAAGTACATTTCACCAGGGACAACCAGTGCTTAGTTCCGCTGGAGAGCTCTGGGAGTCAGCATAGGACACGTGCCTCAGAGTTATTTCTCCCAAGGGAATGAAGCTGGGGTTTTATAACGAACTGTATTGTTTGAGGGCTGTGGGGCGCATGGCCAGACACAGTGGACTCTGGTGGTCAGAGAACGCTTCCAAAGAAATGCAAGAACTGGCAGTTTAAACTACACAGCTATACTTTGAAATGTTAAGAGGCAGAAAGTATGGGCAGGGTACCAACAGCATCTGTTACAATATTCTTCCAAAAACTCTGAACAAAATTTGAACCAAACATCTGCAGCTACTGTGGCCCATGCCTATGAATACCAGGCTTCCACAGGGTCCAGTCTGAAGGCCAATGGTGTTTGTTGGGATGGCAAACAAAGTCTTTGGAAGTCTGGCTCCTGTAACCAACTCTGGTTCCTTTCCTGCCTAATTTTGGTCAAATTTTCACCTAGGAATACAAACGTTCTGTGCTGGGGTCCCCCAGACATCCAAGGTAGAGCACATCTCCCTGCCTTTGTCCATGCTCTCTTGGCCTGGGAACACCTTTCCATTCTTCTTATTTGCCTAAGCCTACTTATTCTCCCAGATTCAGGTGACTGGAAAAAAACAAAATTATTTTTCCAGGTAGTAGATGTTTCACCAAGACGATGTATAGAGTGTTTAGTGCAGTGTTTGACAGAGACTACTCTAAGGAGTGATGTCTACTGCCTGCCCGCCCATCCATCTTCCATCTGTCTATTGGCTTAGGGAGCCTTCCCCACCACCCCTAGCTAGATTGGGATTCCCCTCTGTTCACTGTCCAAGCATCCTCGCCTTACCTATTGAAATGATCTGCTTGCCTGTTTGTCTCCCCCAACTGCTCTGGGAGCTCCTTCAGGGCAGGAAGTAGGCTTTGCTCAGTGCCAGTTGCTGGCACAGTGCCAGATGCACAGTATGGCTCAGTAAATGAATAGAATTGAACTGAGGGCACCGCGCAGTGGCCTTCTTTGCAGTGTTTGTAGGAATTCTAAAGAAAGAGAAATTGCTGCATACAGGATGGCACATGAAGGTTTGTTAGGTGGGCCTTATGAAAGACATCGCTGCCTTCTTCTACTGCGGAGAGACTTGTGGATGTGTTCTTTAATTTGCATGCAAGATTGTTTCTGTTCTTTCCTTTTTCATATTCGTTTAATGGATAGTCACCCAGTCACTCAGACCATAAATATTTCCCAAGTTCCTACTTTGTGTTGGGCGCTATTATAGGGAATGGCAATCCAGGAGTGCACACGACAGAGGGAGACCATGTTTCAAAGAATACTCCCTTGGAAGGTGTAGAATGGCATAGCATGCAATACTCATTTGGACTGGCCTGCTGTTGCTGGCAAGATCTGAAGAACAGAGCTAGTGGGGATCACCAGGACCTGGCTGATGGAATCTTCAGGCAGTTGTAAGTAGAGGCACCGAGATGGGCATTCTAGTGGGAGGAGGGAGCCAACGAGATCAAGGACAGCAGTCACTTAGAAACTCATTGAACATTTGTCTGTGGTCAGCATATGGAAGTCACAAAGAGCTATAAGCCTCATTCCCTATCTGTAAAGATCTGCTGCCTAGAGTGTGAGAGTCAAGTCACAGTTATCACAGGTGGATGATCAACAGGTGAGGACCACGGAGGCAATCATTTTTAAAGACTTTTTACTTGGAAATAAGTATAGATTCAAAAGAAGCTGCCAAAAAAAAAAAGAAAAGAAAATAGTCCAGGGAAGTCCTATGTACCCTTCAACCACCATCCCTCAATGGGAACACTTGCATATCTATAGAACAATGCCACAGCCAGGAAATTGACATTAGTGCAAAGCACAGAACTTAGCAGATTTTATTCGTTTTGTGTATGAGTCTATGCAATCTTTTCACATGTGTAAATTTGTATAACAACCACCATAATCAAGACACAGAACTGTTCTGTTACCACAAAGCTATCCCTTGTGTTATACCCCATTCCTAACCCCTGGCTACTGTGGAGATTTGAGAGTTCTTAATATATGCCAGATATGAGCCTTTTGCCACATATGTGGTTTGCAAATATCTTCCACTAGTCTATGGCATATCTTTTCATCCTCTTCACAGGGTCTTTCACAGAATAAAAGGTTTTAATTTTGATGAAGTACAACTTCCCAATTTTTTCTTTTATGAATTGTACTTTTAGTGTCATATCTAAGAACTTGCCCTAGGTCCTGACGATTTTCTGTTTTCTTCTAAAAGTTTTATAGTTTTACATTTAAATCTATGACCCTTTTTGAGTTAATTTTGATTAAGATGTGAGGTTTAGATGGAAGTTTTTTTGTTTCTTTGGGTTTTTTTTCCCTATGGAAGTCCAGTTGTTCCAGTACTATATGTTTAAAAAATGATCCTTAAAAACACACACACACACCCGTGCACACACACACACACACAACGATCCTTTTTTCTGTTGAGTATCTTTTGCTTCTTTGTCAAAAATCAGTTGACTGTATTCGTGTGGATTTACTTCTGGTTTCATTATTTTGTTTCATTCTATGTACCTCTCCCCATAATATACATTGTCTTGATTACTGTGGCTATGTAGTAAATCTTAAAATCAAGTATAGTAATTCTTCCTGCTTTATTCATCTTTTCTCAAATTGTTTGAACTGTTCTAATTTCCTTGTCTTTCCACATAAATTTTAGAATAATCTTGTCTAAATATATTTTAAACATTGCTGGAGTTTTGATAGGAATTATGTTAAACCTATAGGTCAATTTGGGGAGAATTGACATCTTTACTAGGTTGAGTCTTCCAATCCATGGACACAGCATGTTTTTCCATTTATTTACATCTTTCTTAATTTCTTTCATCAATACATTGTAGTTTTCAGTAGATAAGTCTTCTACATGTTTTGTTAGAATTATGCCTACACATTTTATTGGGGGGGGGGCGCCATAAATGATATTGTGCTTTTAATTTTGGTTTCCATGAGGTCACTGATAATATATAGAAATACAAGTGATTTTTGAAAGTTGATTTTGTATCCTGTGACCTAGGGAAACTATTCTAAGAGGATTTCTTGTTTGTTTGGGTTTTTGTTTATTTTAGATTTCTTGGAATTTTCTACATAGATCATTGTGTCATCTGCAAATAAGGATATTATTCCTTTTCAATCTGTATGCCGTCATGAATGGATTGTCAACTGTGAGACTCATCGAGACAAAAATGTATTTAATCCCAAATATTTTGTTTTCCCACTCACTTCTAGATTATTTTCTCATATTCTCTGTGAGTTCAGGGAACACAGATTCATTCTTACATTAGATCAAGCAAGTATTATTAGAAAAACATCTGGAAATAATAAAATAACACATTGCAAAGCCAAAGAGGGAAGATTTGGGGACTTTTTATGTTATGTCTCCTCCAAGGGTCATTAAAGGGTACCTCTGGGTACTGTTTGTTTCCTTAGGTGAGGGCCACCCAGGCCTCACAGCTGACCTTCTCAAAGCTCAACCAGGGAAATAAGGAACTCTTCTCTCGGTACTGGCCAAGGTCAGGGCCTCCTGAAGGCAGGCTGGGGGCAGGGACTGAACCCTGGGTGAAGGGAGACCTTGGAAAGTTGAGGAGGATCTCCCCTCATCTTAGATCCAGATGGGTTTTCAGCGTGCATATGTGGGACACCACTATTTCTTTTGTCTCTGAGTTGAGACACAGCTTCTGCGAGATTCTGTAGGATCTGGAATTTGGCGTGATTGGAGAAAAGAAAAACAAAACAACGCTCTTGTTCCCAGTGATAATAAATCGAGGCAATGCAAGGAAGACCGCATCCTTGATACCACTGGGAAACCAAAGTTGGGGCTGCATGTGAAGACCCCAGAGGCATCTATGGAGATGTATAAGCAATGCTGTATAACAGAAGAGATCCTGAACAAAAGATCCGGAAGAATGGAGTTTTCATCTCTGCTTACCCAAACTACTTGGAGTTTTTTAATCACAGTGTTTTTTTTTTTTTTCCCC
>NW_006441955.1:37282612-37302167 GCF_000325575.1 Pteropus alecto | reverse complement strand
TTCGGGGAACACAGATTCATTCTTACATTAGATCAAGCAAGTATTATTAGAAAAACATCTGGAAATAATAAAATAACACATTGCAAAGCCAAAGAGGGAAGATTTGGGGACTTTTTATGTTATGTCTCCTCCAAGGGTCATTAAAGGGTACCTCTGGGTACTGTTTGTTTCCTTAGGTGAGGGCCACCCAGGCCTCACAGCTGACCTTCTCAAAGCTCAACCAGGGAAATAAGGAACTCTTCTCTCGGTACTGGCCAAGGTCAGGGCCTCCTGAAGGCAGGCTGGGGGCAGGGACTGAACCCTGGGTGAAGGGAGACCTTGGAAAGTTGAGGAGGATCTCCCCTCATCTTAGATCCAGATGGGTTTTCAGCGTGCATATGTGGGACACCACTATTTCTTTTGTCTCTGAGTTGAGACACAGCTTCTGCGATTCTCTGTAGGATCTGGAATTTGGCGTGATTGGAGAAAAGAAAAACAAAACAACGCTCTTGTTCCCAGTGATAATAAATCGAGGCAATGCAAGGAAGACCGCATCCTTGATACCACTGGGAAACCAAAGTTGGGTGCATGTGAATTTTTTTTTTTTTTTTTTTTGATAATGTGTTGGACAATTTCATGACTGGGATATACTGAAGTAGTATACTGTGTGCAATGCTTAATCAACACACTTGTTAAAGATGGATTTGGTTAAAAAAGCTAAAATGAAGAGAATGCAGTTTTCCCTGTCACATGCTTAGCTATGGAGAAATTAATTAAATCTAGAATAGTAAGATATTTCATCTATTTTCTGGAAAGTAAGAGGTGAAAACACATTTTTTAAAACCTAACTATCTTGAAAATGGCAAATTGAAAGAAAATTTAAAGGCAAAATATAGTTAGTTGGAGTGGTAAATTTTTATTATTTCTGTGGTCTATACTATACCATACACAATTTAATATTCTTATAGCAATGTTATAACAACACTGTTTTAACAGCTTCTAAAATGGTCCCACCCACTGAAGTAGCTGAGAGAGTTTTATCACTGATATCCAGACCCTGGCAGCATGAGACTTTTCCAATCAAACGAAGTAGGTGCTTTATCTCCATCATGTGCAAGACTCACCTCCTTACATTCTCTGTAGATTCCTATTCCTTCTATTTCTCCACTCGTCTGTTGTCCATAGCACACTAACCCCCTCCCACTGCTCTCCCTAATACTGACCCGTGGATGGCAAGTAGACACTCTCTCTGTCCAGGAAAACTTCTCTGGGTTTCCAGACATAAGGATGAGATATGGGGACTCCAGATGCTAGGATCAGGAGGCAGTCTTCTGTCTATCCCAGGCTCTTCCTTAATTTAGCCAGAACTGCCCAGGATTCCTAGACTCTCTTCTCCAAACCCCAGATATCTTCGACCCATTAGGAAGTACATCTGCCCCTGAATTTCAACTCTGCAGCTTCTGTTATATCTCTCTTCTGGGCTTTGCATGTCCACTGAGCCATCCTAGGAACCCATAGGAAATGATTGCTTATAATGACATTTGTGGTGTTTCTGAGGTGAGAATCCACTGTCCTCTGAATGTCAGCTCGAGGGGACACGCATAACCTGGATTTGCCAAAATCTCCCTTTGAATTTCATGACAAAGAACAGTGGCCTGTGGGAGGTTCGATGAACAAATAATCTTTTTATCACTTTGTGTGGTCTTTGCCTTCTGCTATCTCTAGCTAGGACTGCCTCTGTGGAAGAATGGAGTTTTCATCTCAAATTGCACAAGGGCTTTTAAAGATGAACTGGCTATAGCAGTAAGCATCTAATCTGGAAAAAAAATCTCATTTTCAGTGGTGGATTGCATTGCATTCTTTCGTTGGGGCTTATGAACCTCTTTTATTTGTGAAAGTTTATCCATGGTTGTCATTTTCAATGTCAAAATCTTGAAGAGGCACCTAACTTAAATGGGGGAATGAAATATATAAACCAGACTCCAAAATTCAGTACAGCCCTGAGTCAGAGATAGTCCATCACACCAGATCAGACCTGCCTAGAAAAGTTGAGCCATAAAGTCCTAAACTACCTTTTCTCTTTAAGTTTAGTTGAAATGGAGGTGTTAGTAGGATTTGTTCTCAAAAAAGCTAATGCATTCTTGGCTTCTAAAGAGATAATACTTTCCATTACCTTTACTCCAAACCTTGTATTGCTTTTCTTGAAGACTCCATTCAATAGAGTTTTGAAGCCAGATGCTAGTGACCTCATGAATTCATTGATTTGGTTCAATGCTTCTAGAATGACTTTTCTCTTAATCTCTGTGTTTTATCACATTTGGAGAAAGATGATTTTATTCATTTCCTCAATCATTTATTCTTTTATTTGTACAATAAGCATTTATTGGCTCTCTGCTATGTAACTAACACTGTGTTAAGTACCATGAATAATAGGACACCACTGCCATCAGGAGACTCACATCCTACTATTAAAGCCAGATAAAGACACAGTTATGATATATGACAAGGTTATAGGTGCTGGAATGAAGTAAGCATTGGGTGCTATGGGAGAAGGCCGCATTTCTAAAAGATTACATTTTGAGTTAATTGATACTAAAGGGTTTTGATGAGAGAACAAGAATTGGCCGTGAAGATTAGGATGGAGGAGGGCTTTGAGGCAGAGGCAAAGTTTGTGCAAAGGCAGAAGGGCACATAAGAGCATGGCAGGCCAAGGAGCTTTATGTGTTCAGCCCAGCTGGAGTACAAGGTAGATTCTGGAGAACAGTAGAAAATAAACTGAGATTGGAAATGTATTAGGTTTCTTCAGAGAAAAATATCAATACAATAGATATATACATATGCATATATCTGTGTGTATGTGTGTAAAATGTATGTATTTGAATGTATATGTTATTAGGGAGTAGATATAGATATATATATAGATAGAGATAGAGATAGATATAGATATAGATATAGATATCTTATTGGAAAGATATATAAAATGTGTATTATGTAATATATATATAGAGAAATTTATTATAAGAAAATGACTCGTGTAATTATGAAGCTGGCAAGTCCCAGGATATTCTGAGTGAATCAGCAAGCTGGAGGCACAGAAAAGCTGATGATATAGTTCGCATTTGAAGGCTGACACGCTCAAGACCCAAGAAAAACCTATGTTTCAGTCCAAGTCTGAAGACAGGAAAAAGGCCAGTGTCCTGTTCTGAAGGCAGCCAGACAGGAATGAATTCTCTCTTACTTGGAGGAAGATCAGCCTTTTTGTTCTATTTAGAGCTTCAAATGATTGGATGAGGTCCACCACACTAGGAAGGGCAATCTGCTTTACTTAGCTTACCAATTTAAGTGTTAATCTCATCCAAAATCATCTTCGTAGGACAATCAATATAATGTTTGACTGACTATCTGCCCCTACATGGCCCAGTCAAGTTGACAAATGAAATTAATCATCACAGAAACATAGGCATGGGCCAATGAGAGACCATTTCAAAAAAGTGTGAAGTTCTGGGGCCAGCTTTTAATTACCTTCTCAAAGAGGATCAGCTTTTCTTGTCTGCCAGTTCAAGGGGTGGTAGATTGAGAAAATGTTTCTACCTCTTTTAAAATCTGAATATTTTCTTTAAATTACAATGAGCATCATTTACTGTGTACTTACTACGTGCTGGCTGCTCAGCAAACAACATATCACTTAATCCTCTTACTAATCCTACTCTCTACTAAGTTTACTCTTAAGGAATAGATATTAGTGGCATCTAAATATGAGGAAACCGAGGCTCACAGTATACTCATCAATGCTTATAGTGCCTGGACACAGTAGGTGTTCAGTAAAAATCTGTCGAATGACATTAAGCCTCTTGTTAAAAACCATACGACTAGTAAGTGGTGAAATTAAATTTTGAAATCAGTTCATTTCATCCCAAAGCCAATGGACTTTAGAAAAAAACTAGTGAGCACAGGGAAGGAAGAAAATATGTGACTTGGAGTTTGGGCAGTCAGACCTCTGACATTTTATCTGACTCCTGTATAAAGTAGGCCAATATGACTCAGTCTGAAAAAATTTCTGATAATTACAACAAAGCCTATCAGCCTCTAGTATAGCTCTTTGAAAGTGATCTTGAGCAATTAAACCACACGTATTGGCAGACATTAGCTCTAGTTCTGATTAACTCAGAAATTCAACAGCCTCATTCCTAGCATGTTTTTAAGCATAATTTTTTCCCTGTTATTAATTCATACTCAGAATGCTCTGGTAATAGCTAGAAAAATGGGGACAATGTATGTTTCAAAGCTGTTTGGTCTCCCTTTGATTAGTGTTCAGTTGGCTGAAGGAGAGGGAGGAGAGCTGGTTATTTGTTACTCAGAAATTCTGTTATTCATCCTCAGTGTGATGTTTATCAAGGACCTGAAATTCTTCCTAGTAACTTATTACCTATATTTGGAAGCATGTTAAGTCTTGGAGGCTATATGGTGATTTTTGATGTTCCAATGATTCATGACATAGAAAGTTATACATTAATCACTCTCCTGAGGTCCTTCCTGACTTTCAACCAAGGAGGGAGCTTTACACTAATTGGACTTGAGCACTCCTACTGTGTCCCTTCTCTTCCTCCCTGCCCTGATACCTTCCAAGATTGTAGAGAAACTCTTTTTCACCTTCAAAGAAAATGAGTAGGATGATTTCAAAGGGGAATTTTGCTATTTCATCTATACTTGACAAAGACTTGATAAGGAGATCTCAAAAAGGACAATATGATTCTTTCAATTATTTCAGACAATTGGTGGTGAACAGTCAGAAAGGAGGAAAGATGGGAATAGTTTAAGAATAAAGATTCAACTAGGCAGAGGCCCATGGAAATGTCCTATTGTCTAAATTTCACATGAGTCATATTACAAAAGAAAGGTCAATGGTTGTTCCTGGGAGGGGCATGTTGAGGGGTAACCTTGACCTCCAAACTAAAACTGGAAAGTGAAGCCAGAGCTTTTGTTTTGAGTCACATCTCTCCAGGATATCATGTCTGCTGTGGTATTCCACCTTCAAATCACAGCTGGACTATGATATTGCCTCTTCTCATCACTGCTATTTCTACTACTGTCGTCTTCTCTACCATCATTTCTCCCCTGGGTTGTTACAAAAGCCTGCTTCCTGATTGCCCTATGGTCCATTTCCCACACAGCAGCCTGGGTAATCTGTTACAACCCAAGTCACATTATGTCTCTACTCTCTCCAAAGCCTCCTGTGTCTCCCTACATCACTCAGCTTAAAAGTTGTTCCTTCCATGCCCTCCGTGATCTGAACCCTCCCTTCCTTTGCTGACCTCCTCTCCTACTCAAAATAGGACCCAAGGCAGAGGCTCAGGCTTCACTTTGCAGAATTAAGTTGGATGTCAAGGCTTCACCTCAACATGTCCCACCCAGGAATAACTTCTGAACTTTCTTATACCTCCTTTGTCCTCCAGTCTCATGTCTTCGGCAAGGAACCCATTTCCATGAGCCTCTCTCTCCCTTTGCTCATTGTTCTTTCTCAGGCACACCAGGATATTTGTACTTGCTGTTCTCTCTTCCTGGAAAGCTCTTCCATCAAATAATTCCACGTCATGCCCCCTCACTCCTTTAGGATTATGCTCAAATGTTTCTTTTTTAGACCTTCCCTGACTGTGCCATTTACAAATGTAACTCCTGCTCATTCTCCTTCCACCCTTTCTTGATTAATTTTTCTCATTAGCACATCATGACCTACAATGCTATATATTTTATTTATTATATTTTACAAATCCATGAGGTGGGGATTTTTTTGGTTAGTTTTGCTCTCCGTTGTATCCCCAGTACTTAGAAGCATACTAGGCATACCTGAAATGTATAATGAATGAATTATGGATGAATGAAGCATTAAATGAACAACTCAGGTTTGAGCTGCATGTGCATAATGTGGAAGGTATGCTGACCTAAAGAAACTCATGATCCATTTTGGAAGACAATGCTAAGAGAACTGGCAATTTAATTGTTTTTGCTGTGAGACACAGAAACTCTCTCAAAAATACTCTCAGAAATTAGGATTGATTTTAACAATCTCTGTGGACTAATACTGGTCCAAGAACCAGAAGTCAAAGGCAGCACTAGGAACTACCTTCTTTCTTCTTCTCTCATGATTTCTCTCTCTTGTAGAGTCTCTGGACCATCTCGGAGGTCCTAGTTTATTCTCCTCACCTGCCAGGCTGCCCACCGCATTCCCCACTCTCTTGTCTGGATCCCAAAAGAGTTTCTCTGCCTGATGTTCACTATCCCCTTGTTGGGCAGAGCCCCTCACACCTCACAGGTCAGCAAGCCCACCCAGGGCGAGCTGCCCTTGACCAGGTACCCACTGTTAGAACAGCCTTGCTCTAGTTCCCTGAGCAGGGACTCAGGTTTGGGTCAGTCAGCCAAGTTCAGATGTGAATAATACAAACAGTTTGGGATTCTTTGAATTTTTACATGGATTTCTGGCAATTATAGAAAAATTAAAAGTATGGATAAGAATAAATAGCTTAAAATCCTAACCATTATGAACATCTTGGAATACCCTTTTCCTTGCATACTTATATGGTCGTCCTTTTTACAAACACTATATCTATTATGCATATTATTTTACATTTTTGTTTTTAATCACTTATTAACCATATTACATGAACATCATTCCATGTCATATCTAGAGATATATTGGTATTTAATTATTAAATAGCATTTTATTAGATACTTAGACTGTGAAGTTTTTGATACTATAAAAAATGTTGAAGGGAAAGTAATTCATGGTTACTTTCTTAACATAAATCCCAAGAAGCAGAATTTCTGGGTTAACGAGCATAAACACTTAAAAATTAATAGCTAACATTTATTGGGCACTTGCAATATACCAATTACTTTACATGTAATAGTCACAACATACATATGAAGTAGACACCCTTATTATACTATTTAGCAGATGAGGACACATGCACGGAGACCTGAAACTTCCCTAAGATCCCATTGCAAGTAAGTGGCAGAACCAAGATCAGAATGCAAGAACTCTAGCACAAAGCCCTTAACTGCTTTCAAGTACTGCCTCCCAGAGAGAGTAGGAAGAAATTTTCGTAAAAGAATAAGACCTGTTAGAAAGCCTTGAAGGAAGGATAGTCTGCCACAAGTAGGCCATGTGCTACCAGAGGACAGGCCACTTGCTACTGGTAGACACATTTATGTAACAAATGACATCAGAAGGGCCCCCAATTAACAATAATAACTCCCACTGGTGACTTTGCATGCAGCAAAGATGTTTAATTTTTGACCTTTTCATGGTAGAATTTGATTACTGACCTGTTGAGCCTTGACTCATGAAAGGACTGGCAATTTGACTGGAGAGGTGATTCTTCTGTCTCAGTAACCTATGTTTCTGCAAAATTACAATCTGCACCTAAATATTACAAAAACGCCCTCTTAAAATTTCAAGACAAAGATTATAAGCCAACAGTCACCTGGTCTCAGATGATAGAAGGGACAAGAAGGGGTAAAAGGGGGCTTGGAGTGACTCAAAGAGTGGGCTGGAGTGGGAGGCCAGGTGGCTGTCGGCTGGCTCTTTGGTGGTTGAGTCACACAGTAGACAGGTGTGTGCTTGGGGCAGGACAGCAAGTCTAGACTTCATGAAACAACAGTCCTTCAGCTGTCAGTGGAAGCAGGACTAGGTGTGACCCAGAAAGGCAAACACATCCTTTCACTTTAGACAGTTTAAGATGAGAGGGAAGCTCTTGCCCTCTTTATACGTGCAGAGATCACATGTTCCTATTTAAGAATTAGTACAAATGGTCTGACTCATAGTTGTCTAATGAGTCAGAGTATCTAGAAGAGCATTCCTGGGAAACCCAGGAATGTATACAGCACAGCTCGAGAGGATCTGAGCACTTGCCAATGAGAATTCTACCTCCTTCATCTTTTTAACTTCATTTTAGATCTGTACTTTAAGATGCTTATGCAAATAAAAATATAAAATTATTTTACAAACATATATTAAAAGAATATCCGTTATGTTTGTCTTTGTCTGTTTTCCATCCAGTTTCCTAGAACAGAGCTCTCCTCACCTATGTGGAGAATGAGGACCAGAAGGCAGAATTCCTGAGAAAATATTCTGACCTGAGTTTATTGGCTTGTCTATCACACTCCATCCTACCAGGGTCTTCAAACCTTCTGTATTTTTTCAGGCATGTGGCTAGATTCCTGCAATGGACACTGTTAGGTAGCTTCCCCCAGTGGTCATGGTGTTCACCCTCCTTCCTAATTGAACCATAGTTTTATGCATTATCCTCTCCTTGATGAGGCCCCTGTGCTTCCAGGTGGGCTGGAACCATCCCCAGCTTACAGAAGGTGGATGTTGATGAATTGTATCAATCCGAGTGACCCTGTTCCTCTTGCTAGTAGTAGATTAAGCCTGATACAATTCTGACCAATCAGAAGTTAAAGGAGTCTGCCAGAGTGTTCTGAGATAGTTTTTTCTTAAAAATGGACACAGGGATATTTCTCTTAGTTGACATTTTTGTGTTTTCACATGATGCTTATGGCAATGGCTGCCATTTTATAACCGCAGGTTGATAACCTAAGGACAAGCCAGTAGATCAGCTGTCTCCAATCCTTTTGGCACCAGGGATAGGTGCTCCTATGAGAATCTAATGCCTGATGATCTGAGGTGGAGCTAAGGCAGTGATGCTAGCACTGGGGAATGGCTGTAAATACAAAAGAAGCTTAGCTCCTGCTGTGCAGCACAGTTCCTAACAGGCCATGGACCGATACTTGTCCATGTCCTGAGGATTGAGGACCACTGCAGTAAATTTACTGTAAGAAGGTAAAGCAGAGAAGTGGAGAGAAGCTAGGTTCTTCATGATGTCACTAACTTGGCAGCTATTCTATCACGGGACTTTTGTTATGTAAAATAAGAAATTTTCCTTGTTATATAAGGCTTTTTGACTCAAGATTTTTAGTTATTTAAAGCCAAAACATTCTAATACAATCCCCCAATGTTTTCACACCCAAAGAGTTTCTGACCGGAACTAGGTAATGTTAGAAGCATCCAACATCTCCTCTCCACCTCCCCCTCCTCTGGGAAAAACTTTCTAAAAGGCATTCTGGCTATATAAATCCAGATTTTCAGAATTTCACCACACCCTGTTGGAGATGAAAGAGGTGAAAGTTGCTGGATACACACTCCCAAGTCAGCCAAAGTAGTTCCGAGAATTGTCATGAGTGTCTATGTAACTGGAATTCTTAAAAACCAGGATTTTGGGCCCTAGACTTGAAATGTTAGTGGTAAGCCTTTAAGAAGTATAATCTTTGTGACACCAAATGTTTCCAGGTGCCTATTTATCCCATTCTGGGGTGCCTGAAAGTTGCCAATAAATTTCACAGGTTCATTACAACAGCATGTAGTATTTTAGTTCAAGACAAGATAGTAATAATAGATGATACATGGATAATCTGACTCTGAAGCTCATGAAAATCACAAAACCAATTCTATTTAAAGAAAAGCAATGCCATTTGGATTAATAAGTCACAGACCTAAGTTTTATCCAAAATGGTTATGACATTTTGAAAACAAAAGAATTAGAATCAATTTTTGTTTAACTTCACACCCCCTTTCTTTTTTATATTTAATTCATATAAAAATTAGATTCCTGATACATCATCCTCCTCGAACTATAAGATAAAGACACATTTCCTAATTTAATATCCAGTAAAATGACCTAGAAGCAGCTTTTTTTTCTAACAGGCTCCAGAAATCTGGTACAGTAGTCCCCTTTTAAATGTAGGGGACATATTCCCAGACCCCCAGTGGATACCTGAAACCACAGATGGTACTGAACATTATATATATTATGATTTTTTCTATACATACCTACCTACCTATGATAAGATTTAATTTATAAATTAGGCACAGTAAGAGATTAACAATAATAACTAATAATAAGACAATTATAATAATACACTTAATAAAAGTAATGTGAATGTGCTCTCTCTCGTGCGCTCTCTCTCTCTCTATCTCTCTCTCTCAAAATATCTGATCATCTATCTGATAACCAAGAAGGCTACTAAATGACTAATGAGTGGGTAGCATATACAGTGTGGATGTGCTGGACACAGGGACGATTCACGTTCCGACTCTACTCAGAATGGCGCATGACTTAAAATTTAGGAATTGCTTATATCTGGAATTTTCCATTTAATATTTTCAAATGGTGGTTGGCCACAGATAACTGAAACCACAGAATTAAAATCTCAGATGAAGGAGGACTACTGTATATTATATCATGATCTGGGAGCACAATGAGAGGTAGTTTTACTTTAGAAGATAGCTAGACCTGTGACTTTTGTAGATAAGGTGGCCAGGAAGTTCCTAGAATCTCTAAAATTATCCTCTCCTAGCCTATGTGATCTTAGATTTAAAAAGAACAAATATAATTCAATATCACATATCCTGACAAAAGCCAGCAGCAGCAAGGGCCTGGAACTTGTGTACTATTGGTAGGAGAAGTTGAGTGCATTACCCTCTTTGGGGATTGAGGAGAAAAGACTAATTTGGGGGAGGTAAGGGCTCACAGTTGCTGTGATTTAGACATTGAGCAAAGGAAAGTAACTTTATCTTTTAATCAAGGGCAGGTATACTGGATATTCTCCACTTGCTTCTTCAGGTGGATTTTTTTTCCCTTTCCACCATGGTCTGTGCCTCAAGAGGCTGAAGATTATCATCAACAGTCTCCTTGGTCCTCCGACCTCCGCCTAGGTTTGCCAAAGAGGGCCTATAAGAGAATGGATGGCTGGAGGAGAGTGAGGTTGGGCCTTTATCTCCTGGATCCCTTCTGAGTGGCAAGTTGTCTGTAGCTGTAGTCTTCTACCTAAGGCAACCCTTCCCTATGGTCTATTCTTCCCAGATTCTGGTAATCCCTTCACACCTAGGAGTGGTAATACCTTCTCAGTGTTGCTAGGTCTTGGGTGCCTCACCATCTTTTACCATTTTCCCTGGATAAGAATAGCCCATGTCATCTGTGTAAATGGTCCCTTCATTTACCTCTCTTCAATTACAATTGCAATTACAGGTGCAATTGGTCTCCTGCTGGGCTGCGACTCATGCTGTCAGTAATGTTTCAGATGTCCGAGTTCCACATGAAAATGAGAGCATTAATCAAGCAAAGAAAATTAATGGAGAAGGTTTTATTTTACAAATCATATTAAGGCAGCATAATAAGAAATATATTTTTTTTTTTTTTACTTTGGCAAAATATGAAGTCTCATTTCATATGGCTGAAAAATGGTGTCATTTCTTCATCCAAATTGCCTCACCTGTCCCTCATTCCTAAGCAGCACTTGTTGAGCCCCTCCAAACATGATTTCCAAACAACTTGTCCTCTCCTCTCCCTTGTAAAGGGTTAGAAATCTCCGAGTTATTAATATGGAAGTCTGAAAAAGAGAAAAAATTATTGGCCTAGGTTTTTGGATACGAAACCATGAAGATAATGAATCTTCCCACGCGGTTATCAACAGTTCCGTTAACTTCCATTGACATTTACTGAAAGCCCATAATATTTAGGCTCCAGGGGATCAAAGACATTTAAAACACACTGTCTGACATTAAAAAATTTAAGGTCTAGTGGAGTTGTCTTCACCCTTCACAAAGGGGAGGGGGAGGACAGTGAGTTGTTTGGAAATCATGAATTCGGGAGGGCTCAGCAAGTGCCACTTAGAGATTAAAGATAAGTGGGCAGTTTGGATTTAAAAGATGACGCTAGTTTCTAGCCAAAATGTTTATGAAATGAGACTTCACATTTTACACACACACTCAATTTTAAAATAGAGGTGGGTGGGATTGGGCTGGGGGAACGTATGGACTCAAACACATCATTTCAACACATATGCAATAAATGCTAAAATGGGATTTTATGCTGGCACCACGGGAGCACAGAGGAAGAACACTGGGCTCAATCTGATATTTGGGAAAATTTCCCAAAGACAATACCTGGCCTGTACTTTGGAGGAAGCGTTATCTAAGTAAAGAAATCTATCTAAACAAAGGGGTATAAAAAGAGGGAATAGTGAAGGTGAGCACAAAGGTGTGAAACAATTTAGTGTGAGAGACATATAAATGTAATTTTGTATCCAGGACAACAAGAGGCTTTAAAGACCAGGCAGGACCTGGGCTTAGACCTACCACTATGTGCAGCTCCTTGGGTATGCACTCCAGCCCCTTTATTTATTATTCTCAATCCTGCTGCTACCCTGTGGCTTATAACAGGTTCCAAAAATAAGCAGCCTTCCCAGTTGCCTTGTGAAGAAAATGGGCCAACTCCAAGAAGGGGCATGCTTTGATGCTGCCTTCATCAAAGCAGGGATTCAAACCTTCCCTAGACATACCTACATGAATGAGATAACTGCCAAATGGGGAAGCACCGCCTTCGCCTACTCCCCAGGTCCTGAAACAGTGGTTCCCAGCACCAATTCACACACAGGACACAGAATAGTCCAGGGAGCTTTTAGGAACATGGACTTCCAGATCCCTCTCCAGTCAGTGTGGGAACTAGCACTTTAGAAGTTTCACATGTGGTGTAGACATCTAGCCAGGTCTCAAAACCATTCTTAGAGCAGCATTCCCAAGTTGGGTTCTGTTGCTCTGAGAGCTACTGGGTGAAACACTGTTAAACAAATGTTTTAATTTCAAGACCTTTCACTTCTCTTTATCTGTTAGTACACCTTAAGAATCCACAAGAGGTGGGGGTTGGGGGTTGGGGAGGAATATATTCTATCACATTTTCTAAATGTATTTGACCACAGGGTCTCTCTCTCTCTTTCTCTCCCTCCCTCTCTCTCTCCCTCTTGCTCTCTCTCATATTTCTCAAGACCAGGCTCCATGCAGCATACATTTTGGAGAAAGTGGCTCTAGAAGCTTAGGAATAGGGTGTGTGACGATTAATTTTATGTATCAACTTCACTGGGCCACAAAGTGCCTAGATATTTGCTCGAACATTATTCTAGGCGTTTTTATGAGGGTGCTTTGGATGAAGTTAGCATTTGAATCGGTAGATTAAGTAAAGCAGATTGCCCTCCCTGGTGTGGGTGGGGCTGTATCCAATCACTCGAAGGCCTGAATAGAACAAAAAAGCTAACCTTTCTCCAAGTAGGAGAGAATTCTTTCCTGCCTGACTGCCTTCAGACTAGGACTTTGGCTATTTTCCAGCCTTTAGTCTTGAACTAGAACATCTGCTCCTCCTGAGTCTTGACCCTGCTGGCCTTTGAACTAGAACTACACCATCAATTCTCCCAGGTCTCCAGACTGCCAACTCATCCTTCAAATCTTGAGACTTGTCAGCCTCCATGATCTCATGAGCCAATTCCTTACAATAAATCTTTTTACCTACCTATTGTAGAAGACCAGAATATGTCACCCCAAAATATGTCTCTATGCCATAAGAATTATTTTGAGCTGATTATTTTGAGGAACAGCAGACACAGGTGAAGCTCAGAAAACAGAGTAGAAGTTATTCTTTTGTAGGGGAAATTTACATTTATAAAGGAAATCTCCATTTCTAAAGTGTCTCCTCTGTTCCTGATGAAAGGGATAGAGGAGAGATGTCAGAGGCAAGATATACAGAGAGACCAGCTCCTGGGTGCTAGACACAGAGGATGTTTCAAGGGGTCACAAGGCTGGAAACAAGAAGAACAAGGGGATGGAGCATCAGCTTCAAGGTTAAAGAGGGCACTTTAGCATCTAGGGTGGGAGCTCCAGACAACTATTTGATGTTTTTTCTGGAGTCTTCTCCCTGGAAACATGTGCTTTGTAAATTGCACTCTTTATTACTGATGTTTGTTTTCTCTCTGTTTATTTACCTGTTCCCCTGGAGCTGCTAGGAAGAACTGTGGCCTGTGGCCACTATTCTTTTAAGTGGGATAAGGATGTGGAAGCAGTATGAGAGAGAGCTACTGCCCCAGGGGAGCCCGCGAAGCATCATGGGAATTTGGCCCACCCACGCTGCCCTTCCACAAATGGAGGTCTCCCTGTTACCAGCAGACCCGGAGGCCTTTCTGCAGACACAGTTGCTCAGCAATTTCAATGGGCCCACATGCTTCTGCTGAGGCCTATGCTTTTGCCAAGTGGGCACTTTTGCCAAGTGGCCAGAGGGGAAATTGGAGATGCGTGGGCTGGGCAGATGTCCATTTCTGACAAAAGCAGCAGTTTCAACAGCCTGAAGATTTCAAAATCAAGTAAGGAAACCTCTGCACCAACATCCCACTGTTCCTCAACCATAACTTCATGCTCAGTATTGCTCACCAGCCTCATCAATCAGGCAGAGTCCTGTCCCGAAACCATGGGGAAACAGAATCTTCTCTGATGTGTTTGAAATCAATGTTAGACATTGTCTCATTCTAGTTTACTTACTTTAGCAGATAGCTCTAAAAAATACGAACATTTTCTTATCTAACTATACCATCATCATGCCGGGAAAAGGCTGCTTTCAGCCTTCTGTCAGAGTATTTCCCGCTTTATCAGAGGCAAGGATGCTGTCATGGTGGTGTGGCTGATCGACAGCCTTTCCTCCTCTGTCTGTACTCCCCTAAGTGTAAACCATCTGGATCTGTACCTCACTGTCTTCCACAAAGGCAGACAGGAAATGAGGGTGAGTGCAGGCCTGAGAGGAAACATGGTCAGCCCAGAGGGGAATCAGGTGAGTAAAATTGAAAATGAATTCTCCTTTATGTTCCTCTTGGGTTTCTTTTCATGGTATTACTGAAACCAGGGTCAAAGGATTGTCTTGTTCATAACCGAGAACCAACCCACTCCAGAAGACAGTAGGGACTAGTAAAAGAGACAATGTGCTTACCTTGGTGCCCCACACTGGTGCTGAGTCACACTTTCCAACAACAACAGCGAAGGCTGCCTCCTGTCCTCTGCGAAGGCAGATCCCCCACCCCGCCCCCCCCAGGCAGAGTCCTTCTGTATGCTCAAAGCTGGCTAATAATGAGTCTCTGAATCTTTGTATGTATTTAGATGTTTAACAGCATTGTCAAGATGGAATTAATATAGCATACAATTCACTCTTTAAAGTGTACAATTCAATGGCTTTTAGTATATTCACAGGGCTGTGCAACTAACACTACTAATTTCAAACATTTTCATCACCCCAGAAAGAAATCCCATACCCCTTAGCCATCGCCCCCTTCAGTCTTCCTCAATCCCTCAGCCCTAGGCAACCACTAATCTGCTTTCTGGGGCTACAGACTTGTCGAATCTGAACATTTCATGTAAATGGAATCATACTATATGTCTTTTCTGACTAGCTTCTTTCCCTTAGCATAATATTTTCAAGGTTCATCCATGCTGTTGCATGTATCAATATTTCATTCCTTTTCATGGTGGATAATATTCCATTGTGTGAATACACCACATTAATTTAGCCATTCATGATAGACATTTGGGTTTTTGCACTTTGAGCTATTATAAATAATCCGCTATAAACATTTGAGCACAAGTTTTTGTGCGGACATAAAATATGTACTGAGGAGTGGAATCACCATCCAGGTCGTATGACAAACTCTGTGTTTAATCTTTTGAGGAACTGCCAGACTCATCATTTCAACGCACAGTTTGGGTTCTTACCAGCAACGCAGGAAGGTTCCAATTCCTTTACATCCACAGCAACACTTGTTTATCGGCCGATTATAGCCATCCTAATAGGTATGAAGTGGTACGTTATAGTGGTTTTGATTTGCGTTTCCTTGGGGGCTTGAACCTTTGTTTTTGAGAGATTAAAATCTGTTTTAGGATTTTAAGCCTTTCATCTTTCAACCTAGGCTCCAGGACTTTGCTCATTTTGTCACGTCAAGAAAAGTAAAAACTTTTCTCCAGGCCATGAAAGGATCACTTCCCTGACCACCTTGAGAAAGTGGGGGTTCATTCTGGCATTTTTTGAGATTCCTCACCACCAACCCCTTCTCAATTGCTATTGGTTGAATTTCTCACATCTTTCTTTATAAAAGCATAGATTCTTCATCAAGTTAATAGCGGAAAGAAATAAGTGAGGGAATATTGCTCTAAATTTAAAAACACACTAAAGACATAACCAAATGTAATGTGCACATTGTATTTGTATCATGATTTGAACAAACCAACAGTGAGAAGATACTTTGAGGGTATTCTGAAAAAATTGAGTATGCACAAAGTATCAGATGACACTAAATAATTGTTGCTAATTATGTTAGGCATGATGATGTTGTAGTTAGATAAGAAAATGTCTATATTTTTTAGAGCTATCTGCTAAAGTAAGTAAGACTAGAATGACACATGTCTAAAATTGCTTTCAAACACATCAGAAAGTAAGATAATAAATGAAGCATGGATGGCAAAATTTGGATAATAGGATATGGAGGTTCATTCTACTTTTCTTTATAGTTCTGTATATGCTTGAAATTTTTCATAAAAATAATTAATAATAATAAGTATGGAACTCTCTAAGGATCAGTGTAAACTATAAACTGAAAACTCCATAAAATAATGGGTCCCAGACTGTAGAATGACGTTCATCTACGTTCAGTTGAAATCTTCTTAGGTGTAATTCTTGAAAAGTAACTGATTCAAATATATCTTATATATTGTATTTTAACTTAAAACCTACAACATTAGCCAATGTTTTGATAATGGACTAAGCATTTTTTTTTCCTTTTGAGTTTAGATGGGTCCTTACGATTCCTATTTGTGGTGTTTCTCCTACATAGACTATAGCCGTAATGTCTCTTCTACAATTTTAATTATGGCTTCTTCAAAGTGGAAAGGAAGATATAAACACTACAGAGCAATCTGAGTGCAGAATCTTTCTATATTTTTATTATTTTTCAACAACACCAACATTTATTCCATACACCAAAATTGATACAAATATTTTAGGAATTTAGCTTTGTTTATTCCTTACTAAGCATTTAATTTGGTTTTTATATAACCAACAATTCTCTTTCTTGAACTCATATTTAATCGATCGATGTCATACAGTTACAAGGACTACTGCTATAAACAGGCTAGGGGATAAGCGTATGTGACTCTTGATAAGCACAGAGTTCAGCTGGTGGGAACAAAGTGCATTTGTGGTACAGCCCCTTAGTGTGAGACATCAACCAGTGTATTTTACAAGAAGATGAAAAGCCTGGTTAATATACTAGGCTAAGAAGAGGTCAATTTAAAAAAAAAAAAAGCTTCTTCTTGATTTGGAAAAATTTGAATTAACTGACTGAATTTTTGAACTTATATCAAGTTCTTTGAGTGATGGGTATCTGGCCAACAAGCATGCTGAGTCTGGTGAAGACTCAACAAGGTGCCACAGAAAAAGCAGTTTATGCTTCACGTGGGAATATGGCCAGCACTGGAGGGAACTGACAGGGACGAGGGAGCTGGGAGATGAGGTAAGGAGGGTGAGTTTTTCAATCGAGTAGTGCTGGCTACTTTCCTCTTCAGAGATTAAATTCGTTCAACTAGCTTCCACAGCAAACTTATGCTGAGAGTGGGGGCCAATGACTAAAAGTAAAGCCCTCTAGACTCAGTCACAGCCTCTTTTTCAAAACACAGTTCATGCCTCTGGGTGAGGTTAGGAGTGGCTGAGTATTTGTTTTCTGCTTTCAGTGGCCTGGCAGCCACATCCTTGTAGAACATTATGTGCTCTTCATGGGAGCAAGAAAGAAAATGATTATGAATAATAGGACATCGAAGTTGAAAGGGGCCTAAGTGGCCTCTACCCCAAATGTCCCATTTTATAGATGTGGAGATTGAGGTCTAGATAGAGAGTGTGGCTTGTCACCAACTTGACCACCTGCTGACCATGTTTAGCAAACATAGATATGCTAATTACATACTGATTCCAAACTTCTGCCCCAAATTTTCTGAAGTTCAGGACACTCTCTCACTGGATAATAATAAGAGGAGTAAAGTGGCCATCGGAATGCTGACAAGGTGACTGTAGAATACAAGAGAAACTTATTGCTGAGTGAGAAAAGATCTTCAGTGTCCATGTAGCACAAAACTTTTATTTCGTAGTCGAAGACACTAAAACTCTGAGCAGGCAGTGACAGAAGTATCTGAAGCAAGAGCAAATAAATTTTAAAATCTTGGAAATTCACCATTTGAAATATGTAATACCCAGGCTGCTAAGAGTCCTATGTTGACTGAGTTAATTTTATTTCATACATCTCTATCTCCAGTGCCTGGCACGGCACATAGTAGATTCTTGATAAATATCCCTTAACTGAATTATGAAGATTATCATTCAAGTTAAGACAGCATAAGGCACAATGTATATTCCATAAGAAGATTAAAAGATAGTCAAGACCACAGCTGATTGATGGGGTAGAAAAGGCTTCCTGGAGGAGACAGCATTGAGGTGGGCCTTGGAAAATGAGCAGGATTTTGAAGGGTGGGTTATGCAGGTGGGAAGTGGGAAGAGCATGTTCTCCACAGAGGACCAGGGTGTTAAGAATGCATAGGGCAGGGTGCCTAGGGTTTGGGAAACCTCCAGCCATCTAGTTGGCCACAATGTAGCACTGGGGCGGGGGAGTGGAGGCTGTGGGCTTGTCGCTGAGCACCCAGAACTCTGTCTTTAATTTTTCATGAGGCTCTGGAGAGGCTTATGGTTTTGAAGAGGAGGAAGGATAGACAAAACTCATCCTAGGAGTAAGACTCTACAAGAAACCAATACTCTGTTTAGAGATAGGAATTTTCCCCACTTCATCCAAGTGCTCTGGCTCTGTGAAAAGGTCAGAAAAACACTGCCCTTTCTTGGGAAATACTTTAAGACCATTGAGGCTGTCAGGGAGATAAGCAACCTTATGATGGTTCTGGTGATCCAGGCCCATTCTGGCTCAGGAAGTATAAGGACACATGGAGATTAGTCAAGCGTGAGGAAAATATTGGTTAAATACTCTCAGTTCTTCAGAAAAGTTCAGGTTCAGTTCAAATTCGGGATTGAGTTTTGAGCCAATGTTGATTTTGTCAGCATCTGTTTGCCCCAAGACTTTAGAAGAAAGGTTATCTGTATTAGCTCTGATGAGGAAAGTGAAGAAAACAGTAATGATCATTAACTGAATGCCTCCTTTTAGGCACTCTATTAGGCGCTCACGTATATTTTCACTAATCTTTTCAGCAATTTTGAGAGTTAGATGGCTTTAGAGGTGTGTGGTACCTATTGCTTTATCTGTCTAGCAAGCTTTTTTGTCACCCTGGTATTGGTGGCCATGTGACTGGGGACTGGCCAATCAGAATATCTTATCCCCCGGCTATGGTGATTGGACCCAACCTGCACCCATCAGAGTCCTTCCCTGAGACTGATACCTTGATGCTGGACAGAGAAGCATTTTCTGCTGATCTAAGCTGAGGCTATGGTGGCCACTGTGACGACTGCACTGCAGTCCAGTCTCTACCTCTGCCCAGTCCTGCTTCCTCTATTCCCTCACAGGGGTGGTGCCTGAGCACTCGCCTCTAACACTTTCCTGTTCATTAATCACTTTCTCAGGGTGGTCTCTCAGGGAACAGATTAAAGAGGAGGAGAAGAGATGATAGTTG
>NW_006441955.1:37271525-37281449 GCF_000325575.1 Pteropus alecto | reverse complement strand
TTTTGTGCCCATGCCAAAATGTACATACATCTTGAAAACATTCCTGTGGAGATGACTCTAACTTCCTGTACTACAAGTACCTACAGAGGAAAGTAGGGCCCTGCCAGAGGCACACTGTAGCACAGGCCTCATGGCCAGGACCTCGTGGTCAATGTGATTGGACAAATAGACCCCATGTAAGGGGCAGGGCAGACTACTTCTGGTAAGTTACATACATAGCAGTGAGACACAGGTAGGACCGAGAGACTCTCTAAAGATAGCAGAGTCAATGAGAAAATAATTTGATCTTGAGTTGTTCTCTAGATCCATTTGATTTAATAATATTATAAAAGGATACACAGAACTACACCACAAATGAACAGACTAGCCTGAATCACAGGCCCAGTGGATATCACTTACTTGGTGCAGTTTGAGCAACTCTACCTTCGATTTCAACATACTTTTATTGAGGAACTTCTTTCAAATGGGAAAGGAAAGTAGTAAGTAATTGATATTTTAGCAAGAATGAGTTTGTCATCTGGGACCAAGAGAACAAGCAGTAAGGTCTGGCAGTGATATGAGGATTGGAATGACGATGGGTGGAGATCTGGAAGTGAAGGAAGAAGAGAGCCTGGTAGGTTAGTCTATCCTGATCCTGCAAGCTCACCTTCTCCATGAGCTCGTTCTACATTAAAAGGGCAGGCTATGTTCAGTCTTAGCTTCTCTTTGCCAGCAGCGTGTTGGGAGATGTGGATTTCCTTATTTCCAAAAGGGGTTCCTCAGACATCTAGACACAAACAAAAAAGTCCCACAGCCCAATGCACTCACGTCAGGTCTGGGCCACAGGACCTCACCAGGATCAGGGAGCAGCCAGCCTTACTAAAAACCAAGCCTCTCTGAGCAAATCTGTTTTGCATTCCAAAGTTAATGTGAAGTATCTAAGAAAATAATGCAGGTGGCTCTTCTCTATTAGATAATCCCGCAAGGTAGTAGCCGGTAAAGAGGAGAAGTTGGAGGAGAGGTAAGCACCAGGTCTAAGGCTGAGGGGTTTTATGCTCAATGTGGCAACTTCTTCAAACCCACTAGAATGTCTGGAGAAATAAAAGACCCTGTACGGGTAGGAGAAATCACGTGCTTGCTTTAATCTTCTCCAAATATCAAGGAATGACTTTGGACCATGGTGGTGGGTGCTTTCTCTAGATCAGATGCTAATCAAAGAAGCCAACTCTAAACCTGGGGGATGATCCCTGACAAACTTTTTCTTGTTTGTAAAAATCAAACAAAACGTTAACCATCACTGGAAAAAAAGTATTGGGGTGGTTCAGAGTAACGGCTATGATTAATGTCTTGCTAAGTTACTCCTTGAAAAAGGGAAATGGACCATCTCTCTCCATAAGAGAAGAGAAGAGACTCAATAATTGTTATCTGGCCCAACAACTCTTAGCACAGACTGGGTTGTGTTGAGTAGTTTGGATATAAGTCTCCATGTAATCTTCAAAGATTCTCCAAAAGATTTGTCTCCATTACATGGATGAAGAAACTGAAGGTTGGAGAGGTGAAGGGAAGTATTCAAAGTCTTACAGCCAGCGACAGGTAGAGATTGATTTGAACTCAGTTTTCCCTCCTCCAAATCCCAGTAGCTTTCTATTATTGACCCCAAACCCACCCGTCATCCCATAGTGACTGTATGTAGAGGAGAACAAAGCTGAGCCTAAAAGAGGAAAACGCCTGCAGTTCTGTAGAGTGCAGAAGGAAACACTGACACAGATCTGCGGCAGGGCTCTGCAACTACAGTCTTTTTATCTTTAGCTCTTAGTCCTTCCGTCCTTGGTAAGGCTCCTTTGGAAAAACTCTAATCTGAACAAAGGGCAAGACTATTTGTCTTGTCAGGAGGGTGACAGCTGGGTGGAGAGGGGAAAAGAAGAAAGAAAAACCATAGAAAGAGAGGACAGGGGAATGGCCTGCATGACAGCAGCACAAGCTTAGTGGGGCTGGGGTTGGGAATGGGGTTGGGAATGGGGATGGGGATGGAGATGCGTGAGTGCTGCTTTTCATTCAATATGTTCCATGGAGTCAAGTGGGGAAGCAAAGCTGGAAGGACTTAGGGAATGATGGCACTCAACTCTTAATTGCACTTGTGAGCCAAGTGCTATGCTAGTGCTAGAATTTATAAACACATTTACTCTTCCCAGAAACATTTTGAGGTATTGTTGATTGACCTTTCTTCCTAGGTAAGGAGACTAAGAAAAATTAACAAGGCACTGATTTACCATGTAGCTACTCCATACCCTCTTTTTCATATAGAGCTTCTAATACCCTCTAACCTATATTGTAATGATCACATATGATCTTGCCTTTGCCCCCAGAAATTACCCCTTGGAGTCGTCTTATATTAGAATCTTTACAGAATACTCTAAAGGGTACTTTTTAATCACTTTATTTTGGACGACAAAATGATGAAGATATGTTAGTTTTAAGATGTCTAAAGCAATGCCAATGTGGGACCTTATGGGAGACTCCTGGTAATACAGGAAAGTAGAGGGTAGAGAAATGGGACACATGTGGCAATTATTTCTGGAGATCTGACTCCTCAATTGTTAAATTTGGAGACCACAGTAACAAACCATATAAAGATCATGTTAAAATCATTATTATTACATACAATATTTTAAAGATAAGTGGTTATCTTAAGAGATCACAAATAGGGAAAGGATTATAGTAGTGTGGGGTAAATTTCCCAATGATGATATCATACACAAAGTGCTGAATCTCAAGCAACCTGGATGGACAAGCAGATAATGTTCTTTGGAAAACAGGCTTGAAGACTGGCTCTAGTGAAGACCAAGACAATGATGTCAAAGGCACATGGGAAAAGTTTGATTAAAAGTATTGCATTGTGACTGAGTAGAGGCAGTACATTATAAACATGGCACGACTTTTAAATATATCATTTAAACTAAATATATCATTTAAATATATCATTAAATATTAATCAATATTTATAAATTAACAAATATATGTGATTTTTAAGTATGTAGAAGTCATTAAAACAATATATTAACTATTATACATAGACATTTGCCTATTTCATGTACATTCTGACACATTTTTATATTGGCCTCAACAGAATCCTTCCTTAAATGCTCATTGGCTAAATGGGGCAATATAATATTCAGAATCACCTCACACATGCTCTTATATCCAATATTTACTCTCACTGAGGTGATGGCTACATCCTAGCTCACACACGGTTCAGCCTAGCATATAGTCTGTCCTAAGTCACAGGGTGTTGAGTTGTTGCTGTCATTTTAGAGATAAAGAAATAGAGACTCCAGTGGGTTAGGAAACTTGGCCAAAGTACACAGATAATAATGAGCAGAGCTGGCCTGTTCTAAAACAGTTTTTCCAATGTCCTTGCCAGGGCACAAGCTACGACACCAAGCTAGAGTGCAAGGAAATGTTTCCTCCTACTCCACTGGAAAAAGGACCCCATCACGGGGCAGACTCTACAAATCCAAGGCTGGAGGATAGCTAGAGACATGTTATCTTTCGATCTGGCCACTGCCAGGGCAATGACACACACATATACATTTGGCCTTTTGTGAATTTGTTATCGATTCATGACAGCCGGGAAGCAGACCTGGCAACGTTCGATCGTTTGGTTTAGAAATTCACACTTCTTTTTCATTTCAGATATTATCTCTTTTTTTTCTCACATTCTTTTCAAGATGCGTGGTAGCAGCGGTACACACTGCCTAGGCACTCGTGTGAGGAGCGCTTCCCGGGAACTCACTCCCACCACTTTTGCGGAGGGAAGGAACGAGCTCGGTGGAAAATCTGCAGATGTGTGGTAATGTAGGAAATACTACAAAAAGGGTTTTGGCAGCACAGTCATTGCAGCTGTGTTGCTCATGCTGCAAGTTAACATGTACTTTGATCGCTGACATTAAATTTAGTCATAGAGGAAGTTTTTTAAAATCACACTTTATTAGAATTTAAAAGATATATTCTCACAAGTTATAAAATGTAGTCTCCCCAAGTAATTTAAGAATAACATTCTAAAGTCTAATCAATGTAATGTATACTTGAAACTAATAATAAAATAAAATTTTTAAAAAAAGAATAACTCTCTAAAGAAACGTTAACATTCCCTTATATAAGAGGTGTATGAAATGTATGTGTGTGTGTTTGTGTGTTCGTGCTTGTGTGCTTGTGTGTGTATATGTTTAAATCTTTCTCACCTCTCACTTCTGGACAAGTCGAGCTTTCAAAAGCAGAACTGTCTCTGGGTAAAATCATACCAAAGTCATAAGTTGCTTTCTGCCTTGCTGCCTTCCCACCATTCGATTGATCAGAAAGTACTTGTTGATATTCCACACACCCTCTCTTCCTTCCACCTCCCTTCTCTAGGCCCCAGCTAGCTCTCAGAGATGTTCATCATAACACATTCTTCCTGGGCAGTTAGTTGGGAATGGCAGGTCCTAGAATATCAGGGTGAGAAGAGACTTCGGTGGATCCTCTGATCCAAGGTCTTCATTGTATGTGCAGGAAAAGGCTCAAGGACCAAAGGCCTCAGTGGCGACAAGTCAGGACAGACTGTGAGAATGCTGTCTGTGGGTCTCTCAATGTTTTCCCAGAGCCCAGGAGAGCAACTCACATGGACAACCCTGACAATGGGGATCAGTCCTTGAGATCCTGGCACCACTCTACTCTTTGCCTTGCCCTTCTTCCCTCAAACTCCTGCCCCCAAATCCACCTCTCTGAATGGGCCTGAGTGGGGAGGTGCCCATCTATGAGTATGGCCCTGCAGAAAGACCATTCCAGATTCAGACTACTGGCAGAGGTGGGTTAAATACTTCCACTCGGAGAGGATTGCCTAATCTTAAATCATCATTGTCAAAAGCAAACATCATGACGCCTTTAAGTGACAGCTTTTATGTTACTGCAAATTTACTGTTTCGGAGGGACCAAGAGCCAGAAGGTCAGTTGTTAATTCTTAGCGCGGAGTTAGAATTTGTTGACATATGCAACATTCCTTTCTTCCCTGATTTATACACACATATAAACCTCACACTCTATTAATGAGTCTCATTGTTTCAAAGATAAAGTCAAGATTTACAAATAGCCTTCAAGATTGGACCTTGCTTACCTTTCTGGCCTCAAGTTGTCCACTGGACCCTCTTTCTGTGCATCCAGCCATCTCGTCTTCTTCCTTGAGGGGCCTTTCCCTGATCCTCATTTCCTGGTCAGGCCCCCTATCTCCACCCCAGTTATGTATTCTTTTGCCAATTTAGCAATCTCTGCAGGATTTATACGATGGTAGTCAAGCTATTAACTAGTTGGCTATTTACTCCATATTCCTAAATATCAGCTTCCAGAAAGCAGAGACCATCTCTGTCTTATTTCCAGAGACCTAAGGACTGTGCCTGGTATATATAATGGGTAAAAAATATTTTAGTGAATAATAGGGGTCCTGAGGGGCAGAATATCTAGGCATCCACACAAATATGGGGATGGGTTTGGCTCAGCTGACTAGTCCTGGGAGCCAGAGACATGTGGCCTGGATGGAAAGTGGAGGCAGTCTGAGGACAGGCTTGCAGGCCAGCTTGAGAGAGGAGGCTCAGCCATGGCGCATATCACAACAAGGCCTCAGACAGCATTTTTGAGCAGAGAGAGCACTCTGGGATTTGGCTTTCTGGTTCCATGTTTTTCTGAGCAACACAAGATGGGAAGGAAAACAGTTTAGAAGGAAACACAATGTTCATTTACTCCTCGATGGTCTGAGAAATCCTCATAAGGAATAGGGCAAGTTAGAGTAGCCAAAGTCATTCTCCACCCTGCCTAACCCAGAAGGGACCCTGGTGCTTGGGACATTAGAAAAGCCATGCAGCTATTTGTGGCTTCTGTTGAAAGAACTCCACTGGCTTTGGAGTCAAAAAGACTTGGGTTCAAATCTCTGTTTCCACTTGCTAGCTGTGTGAACCCAGGCAGAGCTTCAATAGCCTTTTTTCGTAAAATGGACATAATTACTGGCTCACTATAGGAATGAACAGATCATAAGCAAAGCATCTGACCTAGAGGAGGCACTATAAGTAAAGAATAGTTAAAATTGCTGTTGGTTTGTTATTCTGTCAGCTCCTGGAGGGACATTTGGCTCTGATCGCTGTGGATTTTTACCCTTCTATTTACTAGGAGTTATATAATAGCCCATTGTGAGACGGAAGTTTATATAGTTGTTAGGAAGTTTGCTTCTCAAATCATAGAAAAAAAAATTGTTTTCTTTAACCAAGTGTTTGGTCCCATTAAATCCAATTACATCATCGATTCAGAAACTTTATGGTTAGAATTGTGTCCAACAATTAATATGCTCTTGGCTAAGTGGAAAGGGAGGCCACCTCCGTTCTGCTATCCAGAGACCACAGGAAATGCTAGACTCAGGTGTAGAGCCCCATTACCAGGTAATGTTAGGAGGAACACACACAGAGGCGTGCATTCCTGAGCGGTGAACGTAGGGGTTTTTGTTTGTCCGCTCCTTATAAGGAATGAGTTATCATCAATCCCACAGAAAGGTCATGGCTTTTTCTCTCTCCTCAAGTGGCTGAAATCAGCTTTTTGCCTCAGAGGGGTGGGGCAGTGATTACACAGTAAATACCCCAGCATTTCAGATATCCAACTATGAGGATGTTGACAAATCTTTGCAGCAGAATCTAATTTTTGGGGTTTTGTCTGATCCTAGGGACTCTCGGAAAATGAACTTGGAAGCTTCCCCTTTCCCTTAGAAGCAAGTCAGCCCGAAGGTCCACTTTTGCTGCCAGGGGACTGGTTTGCAAAATTGGCCTGGCGAAAGGAGTTGAAGCTGTGTTTTTTACCTTCGCCACAAGCTATTTTTTCTTTTCTTCACTTTCCGTTTCCCTTCACTCTTCTGCATTGACGTAGGGAGCAAGTGGCTGTTGAGAGGTGCGGGGAGCCCCGAAAGTGACAGGTGATGCTTTTCCTTTTCTCAAAAAGATCAATTCTTTATACCTCATAGAAGCAAGGCAGCTCTCCAAAGCTCGAGCCTTGCCTCCTCACTGAAGCCCCAGCCCTAACCACCCCTCTCCTGTCCTCAGGACTCTCACTGCTCCATCTCACACCCAGTGCACAATCTGATTACTCACTTCTCCACGGTCTTGTGATACTTTCCTGAGCATGGTGGTCTGCCCTCCTCACCAAGACCATAGGTTCCTCATAGGCAAGAAGACAGCTTCTACTTCATCTGTTGGCCCTGAGGGCTCAGCCCAAGTGCTGGGTATTAAATGGTTGCTCAGTGGAAGCTGGTCAATGGCTTGATGGAAAGTCAATTAGGTTATGTGGTCCAAGGAGCCTAGATGATCTCCTCCTTTCTATGCTTTGTTGAGAATGAGCCCAAGGTTATTGAGAGCTGGTTATCTGAAGGCATCTAGATCTCTACCCGACACTTGCTCCTAGTTCCTGGAGTTGACCAGGCACAAGAATTTCACTCTCTCTTCCTTTTGTAGGTGGCCATATTTTAAATCCACTTTCCAGATCCTCTTCCAGTCCCATGGGAACAAGCCCTACTCTGTGCCCAGCCCTGTGCTCAGACATCACTGCAAAGGAAGCAGAGCTACTGTCCTCCCCCCAAGGAACTTCTGGGTAGTTCAAGACTGAAAACACACATCAAGAGATATTTCCATGTTCCACCCATCAGCCTTTTTCTTACAAAAAAAGTAGGGGAGTGAGAAGACTGTAAAGCTTTTATCATTTATCTGCTTTCCTGCTATTACTTTCTGCAGCCTGGGAACTAGGACCAACTTTTCAGTGTCCCCTTTGCGGTTCCCTGACATCCCTCACAGACCCCCTTGTGGGTTTTATTGTTAATTGCTATAACAGCAAATAAGAAAACAGGCATGAGTAAGTTACAAATGTTCCCAAATCTTTTCTTTTAGCCCTTACTGATACAAGGTAAATTGGTGTAACATTTCCGGACATGAAGTTGACAATATTGCCTTTAAAAGTTCTTCCAGCTCCCTCAGATCCTTCTGGAGCCAGCATGGGGCGGAGTCAACTGAGCGGGGCAACCACATGGGGAGCTGCCCCTGCTGGGGGTGCACTGGCTTTGAGTGAAGCCTGACCCAGGGCAGAGCGATGCTCTAGGATGCCGCAGGCACCCTTCGTCAGCACTGGGGCTGGGCTGAGGTGCTAATATTTAAGAGGTTATGATATTACAACCCACGATATTAAAAAAAAAATGGAACTTATGTAGTTATATTGAGGATCACTCCGTTGATGTGCCTGGATAAAGGATCTCTAATTTCACTAATAAGAACTTGAAGGCAATAAAGAGATTTCCAAAAACAGTTGGCAACTAACTATTCCATAAGTGGAATAGTTGAACAAGCTGCAAAATGCCTAAACTGTATAACATGGTCTATGGCAGAAGGAAAGTTCATGGGCTTTCACCCACCTCGGCCTAACTCTGCATAGTCCCCATCTCCTGTGGACTTTCTTTCCAGTGCGCTCCTCCCTGGTCTCTCTCCAGGTGACATACAGGTCACAAGGGCATGAATATCGGTGTCTTTTCTTTGTCTGTGGTTATGTCCTTTGGCTTTGCCAGTGTGAGCTTATAAATTGTTGCAGGGACTCTTCCCCACCACTTGGCTCTCAGGAGACCCACTAGATTGTGTGGGAGAGAAGAGGATGGGAAGTGGAACGGTGCTGAGGGCTTCGGGGTGCTCCCACCAGTAGCTCTGATCCTTGGCTCGTTGTTTAGAAAGAAAGTGCCAACGAGCTACAGGGCCGATAGAAAGAGCACTGTTGGCATTGCTGTCAGAAAGGCTTGATCAGAATTCCAGCTCTGCCATGTGCCTGAGGGCAACATGCCTAGCCTTTCTGAGGATGGCTGCAAGGGTCCTGGGAGGTATGTATAGAAAAGCACATTGTGAACCATTAAGATCTAAGTAAATGCCAGGTGTTATTAGCCAGAAGGGGACAGGAATCACAGGAACAGAATGGAATAGTGGTGGATTTTTGTTTGCTTTATTCACTGCTTAATCCCCCACACCTAGAATGGTCCCTGACACAGTTGGCACTCCACTCAGTAAACCTTTTTAAGTGAATGAACAAATGAATAAATAACCTGTGAGTCCTATTGATTATTCTCTCTCTCTTTTAACCTGTAACATTTCAGGCTTATCTTCCAAGAAAGCAGGTGCTGTGTGGAAGTGGATAAAGACACTGGAAGAGAGTGTGGTTTCTGGCTTTGTGAACTGAAGCCATTTCTTAATCATTCTTGGCCTCAGTTTCCACATCTATCAAATGGGAACAATAATTTGATACGGAGTCTTCATCTCAGGGATAGCATGTGATCAACAAATGAGACTATATAGATTTAAAGGCTTTCATGTGTATATGGTGCTTCTTAACTGTAGCATGTTGGATCACGGCAGCCCAGACGGGGACTCTGATTAAAGGATCTCTGTAGATCCTCACCTAGGTTCCAGTGAGAAGTTAGTCTCAGAGATGAAGAAAATCTTTTATTTATTAGAAGTTGCCTGTACTAAAATGAGTCAAGTTATCTGTGTGGGTAGACATTTGTTTAGTTAGAAATTGAATTCCTGATTTGTGTCCAATCTTTTCTAGTGATCCATTTAAGGAAAGGGAAACACTCCCACACAGGATCAGTTTACATACTCTTGAGAAACCACTAACTTGCCACACTTATCTAACAAACGGGCCGGTTCCTGACAGCCTGCTCAAGTCAGAAGCCTTGCGGGAAAGCAGAGAGCTCCCTAAACAGATACAAAAGCTCTTATTTTATTACCGAAATATCTTTTCTGAAAGGCAGCGCTGAACTCCAACAGGCAGACAAGCTTGGGAACAATCCTCAAGGTACAAAGCTGCTCGGAGTGATGGCCCCCCTAATATGCATGTCAGATATTCCCAGTG
>NW_006441955.1:37260927-37271337 GCF_000325575.1 Pteropus alecto | reverse complement strand
GCCCCACACACACACACAAAATACTGCTCTATTTGCTGGCTGGGTCTGAAGTCTCTTTGATGAGAGCAATTTTTTATTGATGGTTGGAGAGATTGTCCAAATGAACATACATACCTCAGGATACAGCTTAAATTCCTACCATGCTGTCACCTGACACTCCTGAAAGGAGGATGAAAAGAGAGGGGAAAGCGTGGGATGGGGAGATAGTGACCTGAAGGAGAGCAAATGACCCAGAAAGGGAAACTTGGGGACAAAGACAAAGCCGACCTACAGTAGAATTCAGTCAAAGATCAGCTCTGGACCACAGTAACTGAAGCACACATCTGCCCTTGTCCTCTGCCATCAGCACAGAGCACTTTCCATCATAATCTGCTTCTTAAGGGCAGAGACACAAAGGTCTGCAAGAAAACACACACCCTCATTTGCCCTTTGTTTATGAAGGCCATGGGCGTAAGGTTCACAGTATGCTATGCTGAATAGCGCCGTGAACTATGTAGGTATTATTTGACTTTGGACAAGTCACTTCACCTCTCCAGGCTTTAGTTTCCTCATCTATAAAATGGGGTGGTTAAACTGGAAAGTGTTCCAAGTTCCTTTCCAGTTCCGCTGCTCCTAAGTTCCCTAGGTCACCTGCCCCTATTTGGATTCAGTAGAACATAGAGGATTATTTCCTTTGCCCTCCTGGTACCGTCCTCTGAGGTGCTTCTTCTCTATAATTGATTATACCTGAGTTGTAGGATGCCTCGGCCCTATCTGGATTCTTGGTCTTTGTTGCTTACTGGCTGCAAGTAACCTTGGAAAATCTTTACTCCTCTGCTCATTTATCACTAGAAATGAGCCATAGCTCCTGCCTGGCAGAGTCAATGGGAGTTCAGAGTTGATGTATATCTTTTCTTTTTCTTTCTTAGAAAAATGCCTGACTCAACGCAAGGATTCTCTAGTCATTGGCTCCCTTCCTTCAATCTTGCTGATTGAGTCACATTGGCTTGGATGTGTTAGGAGGAGGTAAGCTCAAGAACTGTCCCGCAGATGTATCAGTTAAGCTATAGGCTAAGCTACTGTAACAAAGAGACTCCAAAAAACTGTGGTCTGAATGTGTTCAAGTTTAATTTCTATCTTATAAACAGCAGTCATAAGATAGTCAGAGATAGGAGGTTGGTGAGCAGCACTCCTCTGTGAGACCCCAATTTTCCATATCCTGCTCTTCTTCAAGACCAGCTCAGAGCCCACCTCCCTTAGAGGCCCCAGATCCTTCTTAATCTGCAGAGATCACACATCGTCAGCTCTCCTCAGTGGACACTCAGCAATCACTGCTTCACAGTGCTAGATAACTTTGCAGGTGAGAAAGTTGTGACTGCTCCATCAGATTGGGAACTCCTTGAGGTCGGCAGTCATGTGTTCTTGACCTTTATCATCCCCAAGCCCACTCGGCCTCAGAAAAGTGCCTAGCATGCTGCTCAACACACGGTAGTCTCTCTAGGAGGGTCTGACCCAGAGTGAACACATTCCTGGGGCCTACAGCCAGCCACGATCATGAAAGCTGAGGTGTTTACTTAGTCATCATCATCTTACATATCTTTCAGCTTAATTACCATGCAATTTCTTCATACCTTCCAATAAATGAGAGAAAAAAATGTGTCTCTTTGGAGAGTGCGTGTGAAAACTAACTCTCATGAAAGTCTTTGACTCACCACAAAAATTCAAAAAATGTGCTCCTTATACGTGGATACAAGGAATTATCGATTTTCCTGTCATGTGCAAGTTAGGAGCCCTGAGGAAGAAGTGCTGACTGGGATGCTTAGTGAACTGAATACTTCTATTACTGTAAATTTTATAGAATCAAATTTCTTAATAGAAAATCTTACCGCAGTCATTAGTTTAGGTAACTGCCCTGATTTAACTGGCTTATGGCTAGCAATCCAAAATAGCAATGTAATTCATCATCTATCTCAGTGTTTATTTCACAGTTGTGCTTTGAAGGGAAAACCACGCTGCTCCAGTGAGCTGGTCAATGGGAGTTCTACTGAAATATTTTATTGCTGGTTAGTGGGAAGAGGACAGATTTTTTTTCACCTGCTTGAAAATTGTCATAGTAACATTCTTGTGGCCAATCTCTGTGTTAGATCAACTCCAAATTCTTTTTAAAAAATCATTTTTTAATTTTTCAATTACAGTCGACATACAATATTATATTAGTTTTAGGTGTGCAACATAGTCATCAGACATTTATATAACTTACTAAGTGATCACTCCAATAAATCTAGTACCCATCTGACACCATACATAGATATTACAATAGTATTGACTATATTCCTTAGCTGTACTTTACATCCCCGTGACTATTTTATAACTACCATTTTATTCTTCTTAACTCCTTCTCCTTTTTCACACATCCTCCCAAACCCTCCATCTGGCAAGCATCAAAATGTTCTCTGTATCTATGAGTTTGTTTCTGTTCTGTTTGTTTGTATTTTTGTTCTTTAGATTCCACATGTAAGTAAAATTGTATGGCATTTGTCTTCTCTGACCCCACTCCACACAATACCTTATAGGTCTATCCATGTTGGTGCAGATGGCAAGGTTTCATTATTTTTATGATTGAGTAATATTCCATTTTATCCATTCATCCATTGATGGACTCAGGTTGTCTCCATTTCTTGCTATTGTAAATAACGCCACAATGAACATACGGATGCACATGTCCCTTCGAAGTAGTGTTTTGGGTTTTTTTCGGATAAATACCCAGAAGTGGGATTTCTGGGTCCTTCTTTGTCTCTTATGATAGCCTTTGATTTAAAGTCTATTTTGTCTGGTATAAGTATTGCTACCCCAGTTTTTTTTTTCTTTTCCATTTTAATGAAATATCTTTCTCTATCCTTTACTTTCAGCCTGTGTGTGCAGAGACCTGAGATAGGAACAAGAGCCTGGTATGTTGGGACGATAGAAAGTAGTCTGGCAGGTGTGACTGGAACACAGCGAAAGGGGGAGTAAAGTAGGAGGCAAAGCCAGAGAGGTGGGAGGGAGCAGCTCGTGTTAAGACTTGCCTGCATAGCAAGAACTTTTGAGTTTTATTTTTAGTGCACTGGGAAGTCACTGAAGATTTCCCAGCAGGAAAATGACATCATGTGATTTATCCTCAGTGCTGAGTGACACATGGCCTGTAAAGCATCAGGGTGTTGTAGTGAATGAGGAACGAGATGATGAGGGCTGGATAAGGATGGGAGTGTGCAAGTGGGAGAGGGGCTCAGGTATATTTCGAAGGCCTTGCTGATGGACTGAATAAAGGAAGAGAAAAGTCAAAGATGACTTCTGGGTTTTAGCTGGAGCAGCTGGATGGATGTTGACGCTGTTTACAAGCTGGGCCAAACTGGAAAGGGGAAGGTTTTAGGGAGAAATTGAGTTCCACTCTATGTTAAATCGGAAATGCCTATTAGTCACTTTGTAATTCTGCATGTTTTCTACAAAGAAAATCATTCATTCATTCAGTTAGTACTTGTCGAATGAGTGGATGCCAGCACTTTTTGGCAAATGAGAGGCCAGACTCAGAGCTAAAGATTGGCAATTCAGAACGATGATGCTAACTAACTTCATAGGAAGCAGTTTCACAGATGTTATCATGACCAGTCATCTTAGCCACCTGCAGAGGCCCTGGGGCTGGGAAACGTTATCTCTCTCCTGCAGGTGGAGTGTGTGAGGCTGGGAGAGGCTGCATGGCCTGCCCAATGTGCCCGTCCCCAGGGTAGAGCCAGGCCTTGTACCTTTGTTCTTTCTGCACCAAGCTCTTGTCAGTGAGCTACAGGCCCATGAGAGAGCTGTCTTGGAAGGTCCCCACATGACATGGAACCAAGCATGGCCCTTGAGGCCATGGCGATTCTAGCCAGCGAGAAGCTGAAGGACTCAGTTCCAGCCTGAAAGTGGCCTGGGCCACCAGCAGGCAGGCCAAAGCTGGCCAGGACTTCCAAAGAGGCTTGGTTGAGCTCTGTGACAAGAGCAGTGACACCCACAGAAAGGGGTCCTCTCCTTGCCCTGGTCAGTCAGAAGCATCAGGGGGGAAAGTTTGGCCCAGGCTTTGGAATGAAACTCGGGCCAGGTTTCCCCAGCAGGAGAAAGGCCTCGCTCAGGTGGTTGGCTACACGCCAGTCAATTAATGAAGAGCCAAGAGGGAGGGGTGTGGCCCCTTTCCCAAGGCTGTATGCATTTCACATCCCTGTTTCTAAACTTACAACCTCACAACCCAGGTTGGCACATTTTCCTTAAAAAAATTTGTTTTTGTAGATCTGCATATCAAAGATAGAAATATGGATATTTATTTTTGCAGATGCAAGTAACGAATTAAATAATAACCATAATAGTGAGTCTCAAACTTAAGAGTAAAAATCAATGAGGAGAAGTGTTAGTGGTATCTTAGTCCATTTGGACTGCTATGAAAAAAATACCACAGACCTGGTAGCTTTCAAACTCCCTAATTTATTTCTCTCAGTTCTGGAGGCTGGGAAGTCCAAGATCAATGCATCACATTCTGGCGAGGGCCCTCTTTCTGATGCATAGCTGATACCTTTTCTCTGTGTCCTCACATGGCAGAAGGGGACCGGGCTCCCTCTGGAACCTCTTTTATAAGGTCACTAATCCTATTCATGAGGGCTCCACCCTTACAGTCTAAGCACCTCCCGAAGGCCCCACATCCTAACATCATCATTTTGGGGGATTAGAATTTCAACATATGAATTTGGGGGGACACAAACATTCAAGCCATAACAAATGTTATTGCACAATGGTTAGGAGCTTGAAATCTGAAACCAAACTGCCGTGTTTGACTTTAGCCTCTATCGCTTACTAGTTATCTGCTTTTGGGAAAGTTTCTTAATCTCTCAGTACCTCAGTTTATAAAATGGGTGCCCAGTCATAGATTGTGCTGAGAATTAAATGACTTAATTAATGTAAAGCATTTGGAGTAGTGCCTGCACATAGTATTCTATAGGTAAAACCTATTATTATTAATGAGTATTATTTTTATGAAATAATTGAGTATTATTTTATAAAAACAATGAGTATTATTTTTATAACTGGGTGACTTGTTAAAAATGGCAAGCTCAGAGTCATACACAGTTTTTTTGCCAGTGGGTCTGGAGTGGAGTCCAAGAGATTTTGGATGCAATTGGACCAAGCTGACACTTTGAGAAACCCTGGGCTATAAGGCAAAAATGGGCATCCAGGAACAAGGCAACATGGGAAGTACTACAGGGAGGAAAATAGGGGTGAAGAATAGTGTACACCCCACTGATTCACAATTTCATGCTCTTCAAAGTGGTATGTTTAGAATGGAATCTAATGAGCTTTTGCAGTAAACATAAAGATGGTTTCCAAAGAGAGTATTTTAACTATATCATTGACTTCTTTCATATTATTTTATTTTTATGTATCTCCTTCCACTCAATTCTTTTATTGAGATATAATTCACATACCATAAAATTCATCCTTTCAAAGTGTGCAACTCAGTGGTTTTTAGTATATTGACAAAGTTGTGCAATCACTACAATCTAATTCTAGAATAGTTTTCATCACCACTCACCCAGAAAAAGAAAAGATGTACCTATTAGCAGTCACTCCCCATTCTGCCTGCCCCACCCCCCACCCCGTCACCAGCCCCTGGCAACCACTAATCTACTTTCTGCTTCCATGGATTTGCCTCTTCTGGACATTTCATGAAAATGGAATCTCACAATATACAGCCTTTTTGATTGCCTTCTTTCACTTAGCATGTTTTCATGGTTCATCCATGTTATAGCACACATATTTATACTTTTTCCTTTTTATGGATAAATAATATTCCATTGCATAGGTATATCACATATTGTTTACCATTCATCATTTGACAGGCATTTGGGTTGTTTTCACTTTTTTGGCTATTATGAATCATGCTGCAAGGAAATTTTTGTACATATATTTGTATAGACAAACGTTTACTTAGGAGTAAAATTGCTCAGTCATATGGTACCTCAAAATCAAACTTTTTGAAGAACTATTTTCCAAAGCAGCCACACTATTTTATACTCCCACCGGCAATGTGTGAGAATTTCAATTTCTCCACATCCTCACTAACATTTACATTGTCTGTATTATCTGCCTTTTAATTTTAGCCATCTTCATGTGTTTGAAGAGGTATCTCATTGTGATTTTGATTTGTATTTTCCTAATGACTAATGATGTTGAGCATCTTTCCATATGTCAGTTTTTGGCCCTGTAGGGTTTTGGCATTCTAAGGCTGAGATGCTGGGACATGATTGTATTCTGAACGTGCTGTTAATTTCTTCCTATCAAATCTAAAGAGGAGCGTGTTTTATTCGAACAATAACAAATATGTAGGCCCTTTCTACAACAGGTGTAGTTTTTGCCTGAGAGCCTAGCGAAGAGAATTAACTTAAAATTTAAAAACAAATTATCTCACAAACTAAATGAGTAGTTGAATAAAATTAATTAACATGAATAATATATAAGAGAAGCTGCATTGGAAGAAATTTTATTATTTAAGTACTTGCTTAAAAGATATTTATTTTCAGTGAAACCCACTGACCCCTCTAATCCTCCTATACTAGGCAAGCCAGCACCACTGCTCCAGACATCCAGTAATCTTGTAGTGTACTATAGGGAAGAAAAAAATTTCTTCTACCTTTCGAGGGTCTCCTAGCTGGTCTAATAATCAAATTGACACAAGACAGATTAACAAGAGAAAAAATGAATTTAATTATATCCATAAGAATATGAGATCCATATGCAGTCAGGAAAAAAAAAGACTTATATGCCATCATGAGCTAAGAAAAGGAGAGGGACCTGGGCTTCAAAGAGAAGGAAGGCAAATGTTTTCAGAGACAATGGGACACAGAGAGAACATTGATCTCCAGGCCCTGTGGAGCTCCCCGCAGCCCGCCACACCTAGTCTATTCTCTTTATAGTTAGCTCTGGTGATAGTTCTTTTCCTGAACCAGGACCTCTATCTAAATTCATTTAGGAAATTAGAAAGGAGGTAATAAGCTCTTCCTGAGTCTTTTTGGGTCTTAAGTGTCTTTAGCTCAAAATAGTCTGCATACCGAAGTGGCACATTCTGGGGTGACACCATCTGAACCCCTCAGTATAAAGATAAACGGGCACTCCCTTAGGACCAAGATTGAAAATTCCTTCAGAGAGCTCTCAGAACAACTAAGTCACACACAGGATGTTTCCTGACTGCTGGGAAGTTTAAAATACTCAGTTGCTCAATAACAAGAATTACAAAGTGTTCCCAGTTTGCAGTTTAGGGATTGGGGGGCTAAATTCCCAGGGGCCTGGAAAGGAGAGTATATCACTAAGAATCTCTAAGTGTAAACTTGATTAAAAACAAAGTTGATTTCCACTTATAGTGCAAATCAGGAAACTCCTAAAAACGAGATTGCTAATCCAATGAGAATCCTACTGAGGGCATTCTGGGAGCTTCTTACTTGGGAAAGCCCTTACTTGGGAAATTGGATTCTAAACTTGAACATCTCTTCCCCATGCACATTCTCTCATCCTGTGAGTAAGTATTATGACGAATTATTCTGCTTTTTAGATCTTATAGTAGTAGGAATTTCAAACCAAAGCAGACTTAAAAAACAAAAGTTGCAATCGTTTACACAATAGTCGATTCTCTGAATGACTTCCGTCAGATCCTGATTGTGGGAACATCTTAGCCCCTTTGCTCCTCTGGAAAGCAGCTAGCTGGAGAGACTAAAGAAGGAAAAAGAGTGGCCAGCTGCTAAAGTTGGCATTTGTTTATTTTGTGAAGACCCAGACTTTACTAGGTGGTAGTCATGTAGTTTGGGGTATGAACAAAAAGGGTCCATATACTAAACCTGACAAGCTCAGGGGGACCCACATGGCAGGTCTTACAAACTCAGTGACCAAGAGTAACCACAAAGAATGGCCAGTCATAAATTCCTCACTGGGCAGACCATGGAAGGTAGCCTCGTCCCAGGCCTATAGTTTCCTTAGCAAAGGTTAATCTTTACCTTAAGCCAGCTGTGTCCATTGTTCTCATGCATCTAGGAAAACATACCTTTGAAATGTCAGCATAATTTTCTTTTCTAGACCCCCTCGGCACCACCTCAGGCACCAGAGCACAAGACCACAGAACCCCTCATTGTTGCCTGGTTGCCATTTCCATACTGTAATTATTAACTATCTTATACCCACCAATGTAAAAGAAGTATGTGTTTCTCCATTTTCTTTTTATTCAATCCTAGCGATTTCCCTGCTTTGCTTTCTTCTGCCTTTTAATCTACCACAACGGATTTTATGTAACCCTCTCTCTGTCTTCTCTTTTGATGCTAATGTATAAAATAAGCAGCAAAACCGCCATTCTCTGGAGCGTTTTCTCAGTCTATTGAGGTTTTGTTTCCAGGCATGTCCTCAAAATTTTGGCTCAAATAAATTCTTATAAAACTTTTCTATACTCTGGACATTCTTTTGTCGACATGGGCAAATTACTTACTTTTTATGAACCTCCATTTCTTCTGAAAAACTGAAGTAAGGCTGCTTACCTCAAAAGGCTAATTTGAGTCACAAGTAAACAACAACCACGAGAGCACTTGGTATATTAAGAAGCGATACATGAAGGAAGCTATTTTTGTTTTGCCCTTTCCTTCAATCTTCAGTGGGAATTTTCTTTCCTTTTCTTTTCAGACTTCTCCCAGACACCAATCCTAAACTCAGGGAATAATTCCAGGCATTAAGAAGGTATTCAATAAAAGTTTTCTTAGATCCAGTTTTCTGGATGAACAAAATATCGAATAGATGAATGGATTTGGTCACTTAACATATATTTATTGGGTGTGTATTATGTTCCAGAGACTGTTCTAGACACCAAAGAAATATCTGTGAACAAAACAGACAAAACTCCATGCCCTCATGGAGCTTCCATGCTAGAAAGGCGAGGGAGGCTCTAAGCAAGTAAGTCATTAAAACGCATCAGGTGTTAACTGGTGGTAAATGCTATGAAGAAAAATAAAGCAGGGAGTGCTAGGCTGAGGTGAGGCCAGAGAAGGGTCCAGGTATTCTTAAGGGCTCCAATTCAGTCCCAAAAGCTGAATTCTTTGGGGTTAAGTTAGCTTTCCAGGGCTCATTTCTAAAGAGACATTATCTTCTCCCCAGCTCAGTGGTCACTCTGGTCCCAGGCTCTCTGCAGCCAGGCTCAAAGTGAAAGAAAGGCTAGGCAGCAGTTGTGAGGGAGACAATGACAAACCAAGCAGATGGAAGGAGACCCTGGGGCAGCGCTCCAGGCCACACACCCTGGAAATTAGATCACCTTCGGAAAGATTCTCCACCTTGGCTCTGTCTAAAAAGTCCTGTGCTGTGCTTCCTAGAACAGCACTGACGGAAACCAGTTTCATACACTTCAAATCCTTTCCCTGTTTGTCTAGCACAAATGACACATTCCTGTCCAAACTCAGCCAGACCAACAGCTGCTAATTCCCTAACAACACTGCCCTAACAATTCTTGCATGGAATGTAATTAGTCCCGGCGCAGAAGTAGAAGTTTATATTTCAGAAAACAAAACCTTTTCGAAATTCTTTTTCTCTGTCTCCCTTGCTACTGGATCACCCACCCCCAGGAACCACTTTTGACCAAGCTCGGCAGGGGGGGTCACTTCCTTCAGCAATTTGAAAGACCTGTGCAATAGCAATGCTGAGAGTACACTGCATAAATTATAGCATTACAACAGCTCACATTTACACAGAGCCACCATGGGCTGTTTCTTGACTTTATGGAATTATCAGTTTTTTGCCTCAAGAAAACTTTAGTAGGAAGCCTGGACAAGCCTACAGAAAATTATTTAGAATTACATAATGTCAGGGTAAATAGGCCATACCAAACTGTCTGGTCACGGATGGCAAATAGCACTTGTTCCAAATACTTGATGTTGGCTCTGTGTAGCAATGGGCTGTGAAGGCGTCTCAGGCAGCTAGCTGGGAAGGGAAATGGTGAACGATTGATTAGCAATGTCTACCATAAATGAGGTGCAGTAAAGGGGCACCCCTTTTGGGTATTTACAGTGCCTAATCTAGTTCCAATTTCTGATTTTACAAATGAAGGAACTGCTACTCAGAGAGCTGAGGTGACTTCATCAAGATCATACCACCAATGAGGAGCAGAGCTGACCCTGGAGTCCAGCCTTCTAGATTTCCACCCTAGTATTGTTTTCCAACATCAACTCTTTTGGCCCTCATTTACAAGGTCTAGAGAGGGCCGATTTCATGAGGCAAGGAGAGATTATGGACCTGGCTGGCTTCATGTAATGCCTGACATGTAGCTCACAGTGATCAGCTACTCAGTGGTCCCAGCCTGGCTCCACTGTAGCCTGCTCCTAGAACACTTGCTTGCCTCAAGCATTGCAGTTC
>NW_006441955.1:37217350-37260879 GCF_000325575.1 Pteropus alecto | reverse complement strand
GAATAATGAGGGATCTTCTCCAGGCAGAAACCTATAGTGTTGCCCTGGGGTGGGAAATTCGGATCCAAAGCATGAAGTTATTCTCCTCTCCCTGTAGTCATATTGCCCTCATTATTCTTATCATCTCCATTTGAGAGGGCTCAAACTTGGGATGGTATGCACAGAACTGCTTTTATTTTTCTATCAGAATGATGCCGACATAAATTGTATTTATTTCTATCTTAAAACTTGCCTTCCTGGCTAAAAATAACTGATTTATTTGGTAAGAAAAGACATTTATGCATAAATGTCACTAAAAGAGTAAAGGAACCTTAAGGAATTTTTGTTTTTGTTTCAGTTTATCAAGAGATAAGCTTTCTTTTAAAAATAAAATAAAATGAGCCCTGACTCAACTGATAACATTTGCCTTTCCCTTAGGCCCAGGACCCGGTCTCATGCCAAGCTCCGTGCTGATCACCACCTCCTCCTGAAATGCTCTGCTTCCTTGCCCCTGTTCTTCTTTTTTGTGTCTAAAGTCCTCCTTTGCCTTGAGGTGAGAAGAGGACAATTTGTTTAGTTTAACAAGCACTGAATGTGTACAATGTGTCAGGCACTGTGCTGGGCACTCAGGATTCAAAAATGATCAGGCTCCTGCTCTTTGAAAAGTTAACTGGAACTTACGAAGATCCAGAAAACACACACTGAGACTTGTGCCCTGTTATCTCATTTAATCTTTATCCTAAATTTTCTTGTGGTCATGGACTGTCTCTTTTGTTCTCTACTCTATTCCCAGCACCAAGCACAGTGTCTGGAACATGGTACCGGGGAAAACTGTTAACTTGTTAAATAACTGATTCCTACCTCCCTAAAAGGTAGGCATAATTTTTCTCCTTTTACAAACGAAGAGCTAAGGTTTACAGAAGAAAGGAGCCATCTCCAAGGTCTCCGGGTAGTGATGACTTAGGTCATTTGTTTCCAAACCCTTTGCTTTTTCTCCTATATAGCACTATGTACCACTTGACCTTTCTATATTCCATTTTCTCATCTGTAAATTCAGAGAAGCAGAGTGGATGATCTTCAAGCTCTAAATTTCATGGCCAACGCCCAAAGTTGCCATTGGAATGCATATACCTATTTTTCCTGGTAACAATTTTTTTTTTAACATGCATTTATCCTGCCCTCATTATCTACCAGTCTTTTTAACAAATGATGCTGGGCAAAGTGGATATTCATGTGAAAAAGAGTGAAAATGGACTCCTAGTTCACACTTTAACACAAAAATTAACTCAAAATGTACCAAAGACCTAAAAATAAGAACTAACACTATAAAAATCTTTAAGGAAAACTTAGGTGTAAAGCTTTATAATCTTGGATTGGGCAATGGTTTCTTACATGTAACATCAAAAGAACAAGCAACCAAAGGCAAAAAGTAGGCAAGTTGGACTTCATCAAAACTTAACACTTTTGTGCTTCAAAAAGCACTATGAAGAAAATGAAAAGACAAGTCGCAGAATAGGAGAAAATAGAGCACCTACAAATCAACAATAAAGAGACAAGAACCACAATTGTAAAATGGGCAAAGATTTTGAATAGACATTTCTCGTAAGAAGATAGGCAAATGTCTAACAAGCACACTGTTGCAGAAATGTTGCGAAATCAGACCAGCGAGAAACCAAGCACAGTCCGAAGAGTTGGAGAACTCAGGTTTATTACAGGTTTATTATGCAGGCAGTCCCAGAAGAGCTAGCACTCTGAAGATCTAGGCCCCAAGCTCAGGGGCAACTTTGCTTTTATATCCATGCTGTTACAGTTGGTATGGGCTGGTTGGTTGATTTGTCCTCAGGCGGTTACAGACCACGGGAGTTGCTATAGGTTATAGGCTCACACGGGAGTTGCTATGGGCCACGGGCAGTTACAGAAGATGAGATTTTCAGACAGGAATTTAGGCAATGCATTTGTTATCTAGAAAGAACAATCAAAGGGAAAGATGAGTCTTCAGTTGATCTTGAGATCACTCTGCCTTTCGGCCTATGCAGCAAGCATGTCTACAGAAGCAGAACAAAGAGCTGATTACAAAGTTAGCCATTTGAGTGGACAATTCCTCTTCAACACGAGAAGATGCTTAACATCATTAGACATTAGAGAAATATAAATCAAACTATAATACAATGCCACTTCATACACACAGAATTGGCTATCATGAAAAAGACCGACAATAACAAGAACAGTGAAGATGAGAAATTGGAACCCTCCTTTATTGCTGGTGAGAATGTAAAATCGTGCAATTACTTTGCAAAAGCAATTCCTCAAAAAGTTTAACATTGAGTTCCCATATGACCGAGCAATTTCATTCCTAGATACACATACAAATACACATACATATATGTATATGTAAATAAAAACATTTGTCCACACAAAAACTTGTTCATAAATTTTCATAGCAGTATTATTCTTAATAGTCAGAAAGTGAAAATAGCCCAAATGTCTATTAACTAATGAATGGATGAATAAAATATGGTATAGTCATGCAATGAAAAATTATTTGGCAATAAAAAAGGATGAAGTACTAATTCCTGCTATAACATAGGTGAACCTTGAAAATATTATACCGAGTAAGAGAATAAAATCCACATGACTGTGTATTATATGATTTTGTAACCTAACCATGTAGACTAGCATAGATTAACCTTTGTTTAGAGTTTATAACTTTGGTCAATTAACCTATAATACCACTTAGATCACTCTAAAATTTATAAGATTTGTATAATGTTATTTTGTAACTCATTGAAAGTTTCACAGAAAGACCGAGACTTAGTCAGATGTTTATGCATACCGATGCAATTCCTGATGTTGATGATTGCTAGAACTGTTTTTCAGGAACAAGCTCAGAATATTTTGTAGGACCAGGGAATGAAACAGCTGAAACCGCCTGGGACTAGCTGGGACAGCCAGAAAGACCCTCCAGTGACCTCTTCACAAACTTTCCTCATTATATCCTCATTATAATACTAAAATCTCCACCCGGGGTTGGGTGGGGGGCACCATTTTTGAACGGGTGGTGTATGTACAGCCATGTTTCCTGACTGTGCGTGCGCTGAAGTGTTGCCACCTAAGCATGCAATGACGAAGTCTTCCTTGATATTTATGCATGATTTCCCCTAATAAAGATGAATTGGATGCTCTGTTCAAGGACAAACTGCTCTGGGAATGATCCCCACTGTGTCCTTGCTTGCTGGTTCCCAATAAAGTTCCTTCTCATAAAATCATCTCAGAGTTGTCTTTTGGCCAACAACTACTAAGGATTTGGACCCCATTTGGTCTGGTAACAATTCTATTTATATAAAATGTCCAGAATAGGCAAATCCATAGAAACAGAAAATAGAATTGTGCTTGCCAAGGGCTAGGAGGAATGGGAGTGACTGCTAATGGGTACTGTTATGGCACAAACGATTCTGAGACCCACAGAGCCAATTGAAATTAATTATCATCCTTTATTAGCCGGCCGGCGACTGACTCTCTACCACGCAGGGTTAGAGGAGATCAGCCCCGAGCTTTCAGAGGAGGCAGCTGATAAAGCTTAAGACCATATCCTGGTGGTCTCCTGAACAAGCAAGCAGATTACAGAAGTGGAAGTTGGCTGTTAGCATATCTTTGCCCAGAACAACACCCTTAATTAACAAGTAAATGGATTACAGAAGCAGACATTGGCCATCTTCATATCTCATACAATACACTCCCTAAACCACACACAAACAAGTAGGACAACTTCTGGTATCTAAAGATATTTCTTCCCTGTAGCTGACTTAGCTAGTTGGCTCACTTGAAAATTTTCCACCCTTAACAGTACTGGGTTTTTGGTGGGGGTTGGTGATGAAAATATTCTGGAATCAAATAGTGCTAATAGTTGTACAGTTCTGTGAATAAACTAAACACCACCGAATTTTACACTTTAAAGTGGTGAATATTAGGGTATATAAATTATATATCAAGAAAGTTGTTTAAAATAAATCAAAATCAGTTGTGGAATCAAAAAATTTAATAGGAAAATGAGAAGAGCTAACTTAAAATCTCAGGCTAGCTCTCATTCTTAGCACCCAGAAGACTCTCCACCACCACTGTGGTAACAGTCACCCACAGAACTCTCAGTCCACATGGAGCCTCCAAGGTTGTTTTTCTCACTTAGTCAATGATTCTTCAACCCTCTCTGTAATTTTCCCACTGAATGATCATCTAGCCTATGGTTGACCAGGCTACTTTTCATGCTCTCCAAGCGTTTGTTGAATACCTGCTATGTGCTCAGCACTGGGCTAAGCCTTGAGAATACACTTTGCGTTGTTGTCTCCTTAATGTAATGAACATTTATTTGAATATTTGTAATGGGTAAGACATTTTACTGGGTTCTATTCATTGTTGGTTATTTATACTTCTTCTAGTTTGGATTATCCCAGAAACATCCTGAGACAAAGAATCGAGTGAAAATTGTATAGGTAACACTTGTAGAGAAGTGAGAAAGAGATCAGGGAACGAAAGGAAGTTAAGAAAGCAGCCAACTGCAGTGAGCAACTAAAGCATAATCCTAAGGGGAAACTCTGGGAAGAGGTGTAAAACACATGTCTGAAAAGAATTCCTTTCACCCAAGGGCCAGGGAGCTTCGATATTTATATGCTAATTTCTGAGTCCCAGGTTGAGCTGCTCACCCTTGAGATCTGTTAATTTCTCAGTACCTCTGGCTGCAGAAGGAAGCACGAGCCTTCCCCAGGTCTGAATTGGGAGAGAGGAGAACCCTCAAGCACAAATGTAGGTTCTGGCAATTGGTAGTTGTCAGGACTTGTGGTCCAGGGGATACGAGTGAGACACTGACAGCATCCACTGTAATACCTTCCTCTTCTACACACTGGAGAACCAGGAATACACAAAACGCATCTTAATGCCATCAATTAGGTGTAGATGAAGAGACTTAAAAAAAAAAATTTAAAAAGAAAATAAGTCTGGTAAGGCAATAAATACTCTTCCAATAGACCCAGAAAACAGATGTTATTTCTCAGCATATCCTTTATCAAACACTGGCTCTCCAAAAATACAGCCAAAACTACCTTTTAAAAAGGAAAAACAGAGTTGCCTGTTTATCATGGTAAGTAAGATCACAAACTGACAGAGTCTCAGCGGCAACTCAGCTACGAGAGGTTTGGGGGTTTTGAGGTCTAGTTTAAAGCAAATCTTCCTGTGCAGAAACCTGACTGGAAATGAGTAAGGATCACAATATAATAAAGTATGGTGAAGACTGAAAGGCGAGGGTTTTGAAGCATAGGATTCTGAGAGTCTTGGAAAGTAAATACTCGTTTGGTGTTAATTATTGAAAAGTTGAAGAGTCATGTGTTTAAATGGTTTTGAGGAGGAAATTCCTGAGGTGAGCAGAGTTATTTGCAAGTTTAATCTTCCTGAGCAAGTGTTTTCTGGAATAGTAAAGAAGTGTTAATGTTGCAGTAAATCTTGTGGGTGGAAATGGTTTCTGTTCGCACCTTCAAAATAAGGCTATGACATCACACGCTCAAATATAATTTAGTGAAAGCAGTTCTCTTGGAAGTCAACAATATGCAGTCCAGGGACTGAAAATTCTTGCAGAATAGGGAAACGACACTCATGCTTTCCATCTTTGAGAAGGAGCAGGATTAGAGGGGAGAGTATTGGAGTGCAGGGGTTTGACAGCTTCTGTGGCTGTCAGCAGGTCATATGGCCCTGGAGCCCCAGCGTGGGCCTGTGGGACAGGCTGAGAGCGGGGGACTTTCTGCTGTGATGTTTCCTAAATGACTCTTCTGCCGGAAATGTGCGCCTGTCTGGCTGCCAGGTTGGGCAGCACCTCTGACGCCAGAAAGAAAGTCAGCATTCTGGCCTCCTGCTCAGCCCCCTTTCTCATTCTCTACTTCTCCCTGGCTCATCCTGGCGTAGGGGCTGCCGTTCTATTTTGTGCTGAGGGCGTCCCTTGGATGTGGTGCTTGAGGGCAGCTGGAGCCTTGGGCAGGACGCTCTCTGCCACCCTGGCCTGATTGAATCACCAGAACCACAGGATATTCTCCATTGCTTCTCTCCAGGACCACATAATGACACTGCACTGCACTGTGCAGCCTCCTTACCTCATTAGCCTCTCACAGCACCCCTAGTAGGCAGGCAGGCAGGCAGGCAGGCAGGCAGAGTCATGCCTTCTCCCTGCCTGACAGAAGAAACAGAGGCTCAAGATCAAGTCAGCAAAAGAAGAGTCAGCAACCGGGTCTTCTGATTTAGTCTAGAGTTCCCTAAAATAATTGTGACAAAATCATTATGAAGCCTATGGCTCCACAAGGAAATAAGAGAAATTGCTTCTTCCAACTGGAAACATGGTTGCATCTGGCTGCTATCTGCATGGCCTTGCTGTTCAAACTTTTAAATATACAGGAGATTGTTTTTTCCATTATGAGAGTAATAATGCTTATTATAGAAATGTGCTTAGAAAGGGCATTTGAAGATTTTTGTGCTTCAGAGAGAAAGCCTTTTTTCCATTCTTGGGGGGAAGGTAACTTCATCTTAAAGGAATGAACACTCCTGGGGCTCTGTGTGTCCAAGGTCACACAGACCTTGTGTTTCTAAGGAAGGAATGAGCCCTTCTTACTCTCCAGGAGGATAAATAAGTCCTTATTTTCCTAAGGGCTTGAGGTTCTGGTTTAACAGGTCATCAAATCCTTTCCAACAAGCTGTTAAGCCTTAATCGTATAAAAAAAGAAGAAAGAGAGCTTTTGTTTACCAGATCTGGAGTGTGGGGGCTGCAGTGCTCCCAGCTGCTGGGGACTCCATCTCTGAGGGTGGTCTGAAGATGAGTTTGTTGTCCTCAAAGTCCCCAGTGATGGGACAGGGGAGTGAACAGTAGAGGAAGCATTCTGATGTCTAGGGGCTATGCTGGACCGGGGCCGACCTAACCTGCTGGGACCCAGTAGTGCAGATGAAAAGGTCCTCCAAACCCACAGTGACTGATTGACTGATCGAGGCGTGAGGGAGCAAAGCTTCCCAGAAACCTTGCTCTTCACACTTCCCTCAACACCCCTGGACACCTATGAGGTATCCTGGGAACCTGGTCCTAGCATGGGAGGTAGGGGGTTACAGATTCCCATTTCTGTATCTGGAAGTCAGACAAGACCTGCTAGTGCACCCTGAGCTGGGAAGTGAAGGGACGCGACACCACTGTTGCAACATACAGCAAGGCTGCAAGAGCTCTATGTGCTTCCCCATCCCAGCAAGCACAGTTCACAGTGCTGGGTCCCAGTCTCCACCGAGCCTGTCCACCTGTCACCCTCCCTGCAGATCAGGAGAGGTGGACTACAGCTTGCCCTCCAACACAGGCTGTGGCACCTGTGCGAATGCAGCTTTTAGCCAGAAGATTCCACCCTTGGAGAAGGTGAACCTCAACACTCAGTAGCACTGGTGACAGGGCACTTCGCCACCTCTTTTGTTCCCTAAATCTGTAGCGTCTTGGCAGCACTCGAAACTGGGATTTTGAAACCCAGGTACTTTTGTAGCAGAAGATGCTTATCATTGGACAGGATAGATCCTGGTGTCAGCAGAGCAGGGAGTGCAGAAGAGTGACAGCTGGGGGGTGGGGTGGGGGTGGGGAGAAGCTATTCAGAGCCCCTTATTTCTGAGAGTGAGCGCAGGGCACATGTTCCTCAGTCGCCTCTGCCTGGGTGCCCGAGTGGGATTGAATGGCTTTAGTGTGGCCCTCCAGCCATGTGGAAAATCTGGCAGTCTTGTGGCTACTGCCCTTCAGAGTTCTCAGATTCCTTCTACCGTGAGGCAAGGCAACGGGATGCAACTGGATCTCAGCTTGTGTGTTGTGAGGAGTACGTGCATTTCTGTTCAACGACGATGTATTCGATAATACAGAAGCCACACAGGGTAGCAGAATAATGGTCCCCCAACATTGTCCATGTCCCAATCCCCAGAACATGTGACTGTGTTAGGTTCCCTGGCAAAGGGAATCCAGATTGCAGGTGAAATTAAGGTTGCTAACCAAATGACTTCGAGATCAGGAGATCATTCTGGGTTATCCTGGTGAGCCTGGTGTAATAACAAGCCTCTTCCAGTGTGAAAGAGGGTGGCAAGAGAGGAGGTCGAAGCGATGCGATGTGGGTCTCTGTGTGACCCTGCTGACACCTTAATTTTAGTCCAGTGAGACCACGTTGGACTTCTAACCTGAAGAACTGTAAGATAATAAAGTTGTATTGTATGAAGCCTCCAAGTCTGTGGTAATCGATGACAGCAGCCATAAGAAATTGATTCACTGTGTATTAACGCATCCTTGAGAAATGGTTCTGAGTTTTCAGATCTCTGCTTCAAACAAGGCAATCACTCTTGCTCCATTTTCTAGATTCCTTCAGATCTTATGTTTCAAGAAAAAAAACATGTTCTTAAAAGTTCTTAAAATTTATGGCTGCATAAACAGTTTGAGGAGCCCAACTAAGTGGGGAACGAGTATAATAAAGTACTATTTTCCCCAGTTACCATCTCTACCCATCCTGTAATGATGTCTTAAGAATACCCTGTAGCTCACCGGTCACATTCAGTATCCAGCCCAGTCTGGGTCAAAACTCCAACCTCAGATCCAATTTAAACCTCATCTTCTCTTTCTCCCTGGCAAAGTCAGGCTTCGTTTAGGGACTTAAAGTAGGATGGGTGTGTGATCTGCCTTTCTCCATCTTCCTTTTCACAGATCAAGTTACTCTAGTTTGGAGGGAGGCAGGGAAGAGGAAGGAGGGACAAGGGCCCTCTAGCATGACTGGGTATCTATCTCTGCTAGAGAGGTGTCACTAGACTTGCCCTGGCTCAGTCGGAGTCTATGTGACACAGGAAACTATGCTGGTCTCAGCATAAGTGAGAGGCAAGATTTTCTCGGGGCTGCATCCAGCCACACCCCTGTCCTGAGGCCTCCTTAGAGCAACCACATCTCCTTTTGATCAGCATTGGTCTGTGCCTTTAACCTCCTCTCTGGGAAGTATTGCCCCACTTGGCCAATTGGCTTATTGACAAGCAAGTACCAGATAGCTCCCTCACCCTTCTGCCCAGGTTGCTCCCACAGGCCTCTGCCTTCAACATTTCCAAGTCTGGGCTTCAAAGTTCATGAGCGCCTCCAAACTCTAAGCACACAAGTTAAGCTCCCCTAAGGACTCCCCCAGTCTCACCATATTCTGCTCCACTCAGAAGGCCCCCTCAGTCTCAGGGCATATCCAGCTCTCCACTGCCTTTAGGAAGGAAGTAACCTCTCCCTGTGAACTCTGCACTGATGAAACCTGTTATCTTTCTCATCCCTCTCCTAGGTCTCCGCTTATGCTACAGAGGGGATCTGGGGTGAAGGTTGGGAGGAGCCAGCGGGGCCAGTTATGAAGCCTCTTATGAGCCTTGAGGAAGTGGTCTGGCCCTTCTGTAGAATGAGGAGTTCCCAACACTCTGGTCAAATGCAACGTGGGCCTTTCTTTCCTATCCAACTTTCCACTCCAGATGCTTTTCAAAAATCCCATCTTTTGGTGATAGCTTTTCCAGAAATCTTCTTGGTAGTTTTAACAACCACCCTAACTAGTAAAATAGACTATTTGAAATAACATTCTCTGTGAGCAAGCTTTATAAGAATTAGGTTTCAGGTGTATAAAGACGGGAAATGCCCAGCCCCATAGAAGTGGAGATGAGAAAAGAACAGAAGAGATGTACTAAATACAGAAAATAATAGCTGGGGTGAAGAAAAGCCAAAACTTTGAGCTTTAGGTACATCCCAAGAAACAGTCCTGACTTTGCTCTGCACTTCCAGTTGCTAAGAAATGGACTTTGACTCTGGGTAGAGCCACACCGGTGTGGCTACCTGTGATCCAGCTCCTCAAATCTCACTGGTTAGCAGGTATAGACAAGGCCACATTAAGAGTAATGTGTGCCCACTTGTACTTGCCTCTTACCCACTCGTTAGAGGACTTTCTCCCAGTGCCAAACTCCCATCCCAGGTGTCTCTTTGTCCCCAGAGGGTCCCCACATCTATAGGAGAGCCCTGGACACCTTAGTTACTTTGCTGGGTGCTGCTGTCCGATGCACTGGAGCTTCCCATGTTGTCTCCAGAAAGGGGTGCTTCTTTCCCCTCTTCATGCACTGTTAAAGGATCCAAAGTCATGCTCCTGGTGCCATCGAGTCTCTGTGTGTTCTGGGTTTCATTTATTTAAGAAACACTTGGCACTTACACTGTTCTAACCATTTTACAAACATTAACTCATATGACCTTGTAGAAGCCTTGTGAGCCAAGAACCATGTATCATCATTGGTAGATGTGGGAGCCCAGCACAGAGGTTAAGTAGCTTGCCCAAAGGCATCCACTTGGTGATTGGAAGGACAAAGCTGAAATTTAAAAAATATATGCTATTTTATATATTTTTTTTCTGGCACCTCTTCCTCCCCTTCCAGATAATGTGTCAAAGGGATCAGGCTGAGAACAGACTCACCCAGGCTGAAGTCAGAATCACGTCTGACCTCCAACACCTAACGCTTTGCTCTTGGCTTGGCTCGGCTCCCTATGACTGGATCTCTCCCTAGACTGAATTCTTCCCCAGAAGGCTCCTGTACCCCTTAAAGATAAACCACTGTCAGGTGGCCAAGCAGCATCAAAGGCCCGAACTCCCAACAGAGGAGGAAAGAGCTTCAGCTCTAGCTGATACAGAATCGGAGGTCTAGCCCTGATTGCTTTCTTCTCAGGCAGAATCTTTGGAGCATGGCCATTTTCTCTGGCCATCTGCTGCTCCCTCTCAATTCAAGAGGTTGAGATGTTGGCCTAAAGAAGAAAAGCAAGAAAGAGTACCACGGGCTCAGTAAGCCAGGGCTGGAAGTAACCATGAGTGTTCTCTGAGCTAGAGGAGATTCAGCTCTTTTGCCTGCTCAAGCGGTGGTGGCCCAACCACAGAGTAAGTCAACCTTCGTCAAGAAGAGAAATTTTACCTTTCCTTTGCCCTCATCTCTCTCCTGATTAAAAAATTCAGGTGTGATGTAATTGAAAACTGAGAGAGTCGACAGACTTCTCAAGGGCTTCAATCTACTCTCCTTATGAGGACAAAGGAGACTTACACCCGAATGTTCTCTTTGCTGCATTCAGTACCTGAGAGAAAAAAGGGAGAGAGGTGGCTGTTGGCTCATCCCAGGTCCCTTTCCACCCACCAGCCCCAGGCTGTGATAAGCAGCATCACAAGCTCCACCAACAGGAGGGTGGCTGACCAAGCACCCAACTATTTAGACAAACAAATGCTCAGGGCTCAGGCAGGCTCCCTCCCCATCCCTCCCTTCCTGCCAGTTTGGGCTGACTTCCTCCAATGCTAATGAACAGCTCATATGTGCTAACAAACTCACTGGCACCTGGAAGCCAAGCAGAGTAACTTTCAATGTGAATTTTGGCCAAGTCTAGACCCCAGTGCAGTTTCAGGATTTTTGATTGTCGAGTCTGGGTGGTATGAGATGTACAGGAAGGCTTGCCACTGTTTCCAGAAAGCTGGCTCATTATAGCTGAAATGGGCCTCCCACAGACTCGTTTCTAGGTCACAGAAACTTCTACCTAACAAACAGGCATGGACACTGAAACCCTCCCTGATACTCGGAATGTGGAGCAGGTTCTAGAAGGTCCAAGATGAGTCCCTGGTCTCAGAGAACATTTATGTGGGGATAAAAAGCAGGGACCACAAAGACATTCTTACCTGACACCCTTTCCTGCCACCTGCTAAAGCTGTGTGTAAATTGGTATAAGGATCTTATAGATGATACTCTGAGCTTGTACTCAGAGGCCCTCGATGGGCTAAGGAAACTTCATTGTGTGTGTGTGTGAGGTTAATTCAAACCTATTGCCCTGACCACTTCCATATTTTTATAAGGAAACTCCTCTCAAGAGAGAATTATATAAAATGACATTTTTCCCACCCCCACTCCCACTGTGAGAGGCAGGGAAACTGATACCCATGGGGCCAAATCCCTCTTCCCTGGGTTAGGTTTTAATTTTGCCATTCCCACACAGCCTGCTGGTTCTCCTCTTGTCCTCAGGAGGTTTGGCCTCCTCCTCTGTGCTGCTCCTCTAGGCCTAGGCCTGGGTGGATGAGGCAAAGGCTAGGATGTCCGCATCCACGCATGTTCACTCTTCCACAGGCCTGCGCATTCTATGACTCTGCCTGAGGGATTTCTTGGGATTTTTCCATGTGCAGGACTGTGGTTGGCCCATAGGCAGGGCAGACTTGCTTAGAGTTAATGCTCTCCACCAGTGACAGCGGGAATTTCGGACACATCCTCCAGCTTCCTGGCCCCATAGGTGGGAAGATGAGGCCAGGCAAGCTCTACATCATCTACCAGAGCTCCCTTGTAGGAATGAGAGCACATGGTAACCTGCTCATTCAACACATTTTATATTTGCTTCCTTCCCTTATTAGCCCATTAAACCACAGTGGGTAGGAAGTGTTAGAAAGAAAGAGCGAACGTCGGAAAGTATCTCCTTCAGGATTCTATCAAGCCCAAATCCAAGAGAAGAACAGACCCTGCTGAGTACTTTATGTGAGCAGTGGACTCTTATCACTGTCTTTGGGTTAATAATTATGTCTGTCTCAGCAACTGCAGAGTTGCATGTCCTTTGAGGCCATCGAAGAAACAAAACAGCACATTCATCCTTCTTCTACAGTGCCTGGCACAAGTGTGGCACTTAGTAGGTCCTCAAAAAATGCTAAACTAAGTGGCTCACTCCAGGGAAGCTCAGTTGGAAGGGCTCTTCAAAGATCATCAGGATGAGAGAGAATGGCTCTTTGACTTTCTGTCCATCTGAAGCTGTAATGGAGCGATAATTTAGGCATCCCGGGCTTCCATTTTTCTCTATCCCTGGAGGAGTAGACTTTCACTGCAGGGATCATGAGATAACACAGGGCTCCTCGCTTAAAAACTATGAGGTGCTCTTCAGGGGAGAGAAGGCTGGAGCTAGGCTTGCCCTACAGAGTAGAAGGCCGAGCGAGCACTGAACTGAATATTGCCCTGTCCCCAGGACTCTGACCAAGATGTCCAGGGCTCTCTTACAAGCTGTTTCTGCAAGGCTCACCCTGGTCATTGCTCCCATGATGTAATAATATTTGGCCACAGCATTTATTTATCATATGTAATTGGAGGGCAGAGAACTAGAAGTTGTTGAAAAATCCTGGTGACATCTAAGCTTGGGAACGAGTTGGATTAATCTGTTTTAAATAACACGTCTAAAAATTCCCTAATAAGTTAAAGAAGGAAAAATAAAAAGAAGAGAAAAAAAGCTGTTGGCACTTGAAATGAAGACCAGATCATCAAGTCATATTTGTCACTCATAGTTCTTAGACGGCTGATCCCCAGGACTCCTAGTTGTTGCCTTGAGATCTCAGCGTCTGTATATACTGCCCGCTTAGTAAGCATGGGCAAAGGCCTGGGAGGAATCAATGAACAAATATGTCTGGGCTTTGCACTTCCTTGGCCTGAGTCATTTGAGGCAAGCTCACCTTTCCTCCCTGAGGGCGCGCAGTGCTGGGTGTGGTGTTGCTGGAACCTAGCCAGCCCCCAGATTCTCTGGCTGCAGAACAGCCTGGCCAACTCATGCAGGTAGCGCCCTATATTCTTGAAAAAGGAAGCACCAAAGTGGAAGGGAAGGTGGAAGGAGGCTAAAGAGGAGCATTTTCCAGGCCCTCTGCCCAGGAATTAAAAGTTTGCTAGGAAATGCCTCCGATAGCTTTAAATGTCACAGACTGTATACCAGAAGGACCTTAGTCCCCATTGGACTTGGCTGCTATTTTAATTCTTGTCTCTCCCCAGTCCCAACCACCAGTAGCATAACTTTTACACATGATTATCTGCGGGTGGAATCCAGAAGAAGGCTTTCCTCCCAGACAAGTAGAGTAGAACCTTATAGATTCATCGTCAAGATTTAAAAATTAAATAAACAAAAGAACAAAAGAAGATTAACTAGCTGATGATTAACTAGCTGATGATAGATGGATGATAGATGATGATGACGATAGATAGATAGATAGATAGATAGATAGATAGATAGATAGATAGATGATAGATAGATGATAGATAGATGCATGTGTGTACACACACACACACACACACACATACATACATACATACATACATACATTTCTTTTATCTGGTACCCAGACCAAGGCAATATCAGAACTCTGCCTTCAGCACTTGAGGGCCTAGCCCAGCTCCAAGCTACTTTCACCTCAATGCTGCCACATAGCTCTCAATCAAGGATCCCTATGCGAGGGCTCCTAATTCCCGAACTTAATGTCAACTCTCCAGGACAACAGTTAAAGTTGCTCCAGAAAATGAGATGTAATGATGCCTAAGCTAGGGGTTCTTGGTAGCTTTGGATGTCCATCGACCAGTGTGCTAGGCTTGGCAAGGTCCACCCTAAGAAATGTTCTTGGGCTTGATTTCATCTGAGCTGTGCAGAGGATTTATGACTTATCAGGTGTATCTCAGCTCTCAGAGCACCACGAGAAAGCTCCCCATCCTAAAACATTTATATCCAATCAAGAAACAATTATATCCTATCAAAAAACATTTATTAAGCTTGAACCATTAATGGGGCTGTTAGGAAACCAAAAGATGTAAGATATTGGGGCTCACCATGAGTTTGCCCCCCTCCCCCGTTGGGGAGCCATTACACAGAGTTGTGACTACTAAGTAGTGACGCCTGCTGGCTATAGTGCATGGCCACATCCACGTCCCAACTCTGCCACTTCTAGCAATATGACTATGGCCACGCAGTCTCTCACCCACCAGTCCCACCTCACCAAGCATGTCCCAGAGGGGAGAGGTGGTGGTAAATGAGATGGCTGGGGGCGGGGGGAGGCGTAAATGAGATGGCCTGCATTCAGCGCAGTGCCTGGCACACAGGAAGTATTTGATACCTGCCAGCTATTGTTTTTCTACAATTAAACTGTATATCTCTAGAGAACAGAAACTAATTTTCACAGTTCTTTATTTTCTCCCACAGGGCCTTTCACATAATATATGCCCAAGAGAATACCAATGTATTTTAGGGAAGGTGCAACACAAGGAGAGAGGAGTACTATTGTGTAAGACAATTACCTTCAGAAAAGAAAAAGCAGCAAATTCGTGAGACTTGGTACAGACTTTAAAAAAGTCACTTTGCCCAATAAACATGTTTTCAGCTGCATGTACTCATATTTTTTAAATAATTAACCAAGATTTCCTTACATGTAGTTTATCCTGGAATGTTCAGACAGGTATAACAGATGAATGCTGATACAAGCAAGACAAGCCAAATAAGTACAACCTAGAGAAATCTACCACAAATTTGTAGCTTGTTTGGATAAACATCACAATGAGTCTTTAAGGAATCATGCAGAATTCAACTTTCAGAAGACAAACTTTCTCCATTAGTCCACATTATCAATCACTGCCAAGGCTTGACTCTTGGCAGACAAATAGTCCTGACAGACCGATTCCTGCTTGTCAGGAATATGCACTTGGAGCTGCTGATAAGTGATGCCTGAGAAGATGATGACAGGCAAGCAAGTGATCTGTGTCACGCTACCTCAGATCTCAGGAAGACTGCATCACCATGGTCAGCTAAGCAAGGACAAGGCCCTTTCTAATCCTCTCATGCCCTGTCTTGCTATTATATAATGAAAAAAAATGCATGATGAGGATTTAGGAGGTGACCTGTATTCATGTTCCAGCCCTGCCACTCCCTAGTTGTGTGACCTTAGTTGACTCATTCAGTCTCTCTGAGCACCACTCAAAAAGGCCATTGATCTATAGATTTATAGGTGGGAACACTTATACAATGAAGAGAGTTGGGCCCCGCACAGTCTGTAAGGTCAGTTCCAGCTCTAAATCCTGGCATCCTCCGAGGTGTGAAAGAGTGAGATTAAAGGGAGGCAGGCAGCATGGCTGCTGGCAGCACAGGACAGGTGAGTGCTGGCACCCAGGGTTCTTTCAGAGATTACGTCCACATTCTTTGTTTGCCACCCCCCGGATATACATACAATGGCACATACCATAGTAGCACCTCCGGCAAATATTCATTTGAATTGTTTAACAAATGAGAATTTGCTGAGAATCTTTTGCAGAACAGTGGGTTGAGGGGCTTTGTTGTGAAGGATACAAAAGACACATCAAGACCTTTGCCCTCAAGAAGGTCAGGGTCCCAATGCCAGCCAGCTCTGTCTGCAGCAAGCTGTGTGGCCCTGCACGCATTACAACCTCTCTAAGTCTATTTCTTTGTCTGTGAAACAAGAAAAATCCAACCTGTTTTGCTTGTTATAAGAATTAGAGATAATATATGTAAAGATTGTTGGATTGTTTCTAGCATTGGATTGTTGTTAAGAAATAGATATTAGATGTTAAGCTCCCAGCACAGTGCCTACCACCTGGTAGGCATTACATAAATGGTAATTACAGTAGTTACTATTACCATACTCATATGATATTATCAGTATGGGCTAGGGTTAGTAATGCTTTCCGAAGAAAGGAGACAGGAGAGGCCCCCCAATGAGGTGTGGGGCTCAGTGAATGGTAGATGAGTTTCGATCAAAGAACTCTTTATCTCCCTAACACCTACACGCATTGTACCTCCACCTATGTCCCCAGGGAGCTACTCAAATGTCTGTCATGCATTCTCCAGAACCCTTAGACCCACCCTTCCAGAAGGCTTGCTAACAGAAGATACAACTGTTAGCAGATTTCTTTTTTCTTCCTGAAATTAAAATCAAGTTCAGTACTCATACGTTTCTGTTTCTTCGGGCATTAACCATAAACTGCACTGCCTCATGAGCAGCTCCAACCCTGCTCTTTGAAAAAAAGCAAACGGCTTTGTTATTCACAGATCAATCTGGGGGCTTTGGAAGCCCCACCCTTAAGTTGGGCTGGTGCAGGCTAGGGCCACTCTGCTGCCCTCGGAGGAATGCAAGAAATTTCTTTGATCTCTAAAGAATTGGATTAACAGGTCTTGATGGGCAAGGAGACCTGCCCATCAAATTTTAGCATCTTAATTCGAAGAACTTCAATTCTTCATTCTTAAATCTATTTCATTACTTAATTACATATACATCCCACAATTTTTTGCTTTTTTTCTTGTGCTCCTATTTTTCTCTGAAGCCATAGCAATATTTTGGATGCTAATAAATTTATAATGATAGAGGAAGTTTTTACTTCTTTTGCCTCAACTATCCTTTACCTCTACTTTCTCTCTATCACAAAAAGTGTCTATTCTTCCTTACACTGAGATAATCGTCATAATAATTACAATGTACTGAGTACCTACTACATGCCAGGAATTAGCAAAATTCTTCACTTACTTTATTTCATGTAATCCTCTCTACAACCCCCTGTTATAATCTCTTGTTGTATTATTATTCTTATTTAATAGCTGAGAATCATAGGATTCTCAAAGAGGTTAATTTTCTTTCCCAAGCTCACAAAGTCAATAGGGTAAATTTAAGACTTGAGTCTAGAATGCCAACAACTGTTCTCTTCTTCACCATTACATTACTTTCTCCAAATTTCTAGAGACCTTCGTGAGTCCTCTGCATTGCTAAATATTTATATTCCTGTGGAATGAGTAGTGACTCCATTCTAGATAAATTATCGTTTCCAAGGAAGTAGTTACAAACCACCTTAGAGAAGCTGCCCAGATTGGCTCTCTGATCTAGGTGTACTTGAAAATAAAATGGGCAGCCATGTGGCCTTACAAAAATAAACAGATACAACTTAGTACTCTCGGGACAGCTGACCTGTCTATATTGGGACATCTCAGGTGTTCCCTCACTGTAACCAAGCTCGGTAATCACTCTAAAAGATCTCTTAAATGGTTTCTCTCAATAACACAACAGCCCAGCTGTGAAAGTTTCCGTGTGTTAAGGGCCCAGAGACAAAGATCAATAGGAAATGAAACGAAACAATTGCGAGCAGGCAGAGTCAGGGTGGAGGTGCCACTGGAGTGTCAGACGTCTGATGGAAAGGTACAGGGAGAGGCTTCCTGGTGAGTGCTTAAGATTCAAGGGCAAGTACAAAAATGTTGCATCAGCTGAGATCATCTTACACCTACAGCTATACCCAGCAGTGTTTCAGGAACAGCATGTTGCTCTGTGCTGCTGTTCTCTCTGTCTTTTTGGCTCTACACCACTTCCTAAGTTTCTGGAATGTTTGCTTCTCAGAGAATAACCCCAAAGTCTTCTAATGCACCATGTCTACAGCATTCATGTGTAATTTAGTAGGAAAGTCTGGGGTAGACAGTAGTCATGAACAACAGGATCCCAATGTATTTGTTATTCCTGCCTGGCAACGAAAGGAGCATGTCCACAGCAAAAGTAAACAGTGAATTAGGGTTGAGTTAGGCATGTAAGTTTCTTATGTCTAATTAATTAAACAAGAAGCCCATTTGATTTATGTGGTTCTAATGCTGTGGCAACCGATGCAGGCAAACCCAAATCTAAGCCTGTAAATGCCTTAAGGTTATGAAGTCAAAACTTTAAGAACAACCAACCACAAACCCACCTAGTCTTTAAGCTATAGCCAGTCACATAATTTTCTTTCTTCGCTTCTGTACTCTTTCTGTATGTCTTCCCTCCCTTCCTTACCTCCTGTCCTCATAGTATCCCTAACCACACCTGTTTTGGCACCACCCAATTCCAATCGATTTTTGCTCAAATAAACTCGTTAACGTTTTAAAAAATATACCTCAGTTTATCTTTTAACACTTAATTCTCCAAAGTTCCCAAAGGTAACATCTTCAGATGCAAAGAGACAATCCTCTACAGGTTATAAACTAAGAAAGGGAGTGGGCAGTACCTCTTAAAGGGCTTTTGGAAATGTGGGTGGTGCCATGACTGGGGAGTGTTACAAGCACTTAATGGAGGGGCCTGGAGATACTAAACATCCTGCAGTGAGGGGGAAAGTTCCATGCTATGAGGAACATCCCATCTCCAACATCAACAGCACCTCTGAGTGGCCCCTGCCCTCAAAGTAGTGCTCAAGTCTGGATCCAGTCTGGACTTCTGTACGGCCAAACTGAACTTTATCTTTATGAGACTTTATTGAAAAAAGACCGATGTCATCATCAGCATCATTGTCAACAAACATGTACGGAGAACCTGTGACCTGGAAGGCAGACGGCTACCTAATGAAAAGTAGTGAAACACTTTGAAAATCAAGTGGACTCAATAATACAATCCTCAGTCTATTATAATTGTCTCGGACGTTTGTATTTAACTTAGGAATGTAATACATCCCCCCAACGCCCCATCTCTTTTTTCTCCCTCATTCGAGATAAACAAGGTTTGGCTCCTTGAAGCCAGGAAAAATAAAATCCTACATACAAATTTCCACTTGCAATTACAATCAGTGCACAATCTTCTCATATGATGTAATTTCAAGAATGTAGACTTATGAAAATAATTAAAAGACTTTAAATTTACACAAAAGATTGACAAGGCTTTTCTCTAAACTATTTCAGTCTTATTTCGGTAGGCATTTTGTTTTGTTTTGATTCCAAATTTAGCCTGCACAAAATTACATTTGAAAAATATTTAATTCTCAGACATTCTGAATTTATTTACAAAATGAAAACAATTTAATATAGTCAAACTTGCTAAAAGCATTTTGCTCTAAATACTCACATATTCTTCAACTGCCAAAGAAATTGATGCATTATGAAAGAATAATAGAGTTTATGACTTTAACAAGTCTGCATTTTATGAATTACATACCTAGTCTTTGTTCTAAGTAAACTTTTAGGCACACGTTTTCCCTGGATTACTCTGGTGTAACTAGTTGTCTTTTCCACGGCTCAGTGCTAGTCCTCTGAACACCTTTCCTTGCATAGGCTCCTGAAACTTCACCTTGCACATCATGTGTGACTCCTAAAACTGCATTTCCGTTTCTCATCTGTCACCACCACATAATGTCTCATTTAATATTGCCTAATGTGCATTTCACAGGAAAGTCCTGTTTCCCTTACAACAAAGAATGCCCTGAAGACCACTTCTCCCTCTTACATCCCTAGTTGTCAATTTCTCTGGCTCCTTCACACCCTTTAAATGAGAGAGAGATTGAGGGGAAGGAAGGAAAGAAGGAAGGTGATTTAAGTACAAATTTTAGTCCATCATGCCTTGTACTGTTACTATTAGCTCCCCCTCCACGCCCACCCCACCACCCTATAACAAAATACGAAACATCTCTGGGGCTAGATGCTTCTTGTGTCCCGGAATCCACAATTAATAGTCAATAAGGTTGACAATGATGAACATAATGATCAATCAAATTTCCTTTGATGCTGGAGAGCAATAACTTGAATAATACATAACAAAGTGACAGAAACCCAGTTCAAACTCAATTAAGCAAAAGCAAATTTATTAGCATAATTAACTGAAAAGTCCATGCTCCCCTGGACTTTGAGCACCATTTCACTTGGGTGCCCAGACACTGTCATCAGGGACCTGTTCTCTCCCTCTTCTTCAGTTCTATTTTCCTCTGGATCAGATCCAGTCTCAGACCAGCTCTCCCTAAATTAGAAAAAGATAACCAGCAGCACTCCCTCTGCAAAATCACCAGAAAGAGAGAAAAAGAACCATTTTCTCATGGTTTCTGTCAAATTTCAGGAGCTGACTCCCATTTGATCTGATTGGCTCAGCTTGGTCATGTGCCCACCCATTAAACCAATCACAGTGATGAGGTGCTCTCATTGGCCAGGTTTGGAGCTAGACCCCTAGAGCCGGTGGTGGAGTCAGCCTCAGAAAAATCACACGAACAGAGATGGAGGAAGAGTGATTCCTAAGGAAGTCATAGTGTTGGCCCCAGAAAAAAAAGAAATAGATACTGGGCTGGCAAAAACAATAGGTGTTCTCCATAATCCTTAATAATATCTGCTCTACAGGGTTGTTGTAATAATTAAATCATATGGAGTCAAGAAGTTTACAAATCATACAGCAATTGTGTCCAAAAGATGTTTTTATTATTAAGCAGATAATTCTGCTTTTCCAAAAATGATAGCTTGCATTGACGCTACAACCAAAAGTAACAGCCATTGTCTGTGTAGCTGGACAGTCAACGGAGATTCCAGTGGCAGAGGAAGGCATTCTGGGTTTGTGGAGAGAGTCTGGTGTGGTGGGAAGGATTTTGGCTCTGAAGTCAAACAGATGTAGATTCTTGTCTTGGCTACATCTTCTATTGGACATGGCACTTAGCCTTTCTGAACCCCACTTTCTTCAACCGCGAAATGAGGTTAATCGAACTTCTTTTTTTTTTTTAATTTTTTTAGGCACGGCAACCCTTGGTTGACCTCACAGATTGTGAGGACCGTGTCAGCTTACAATCCCTTATTTTTAAAAAAAAATTTTTTTGCATACAGCACCTGGTTTTCCTACGTGGTCTCCCATCCAAGTGCTAACCAGGCCCGACCCTGCTTAGCTTCCGCGATCAGACCGAATCGGGCTTGTTCAGAGTAGCATGCCCGTAGACTGATCATACTTCTTAACATCCCATTCTTGTGAGGGTGAAAATGTGTTCAACAAACCCATGGTGCCTACCACAGCACAGACAGATAGTCAATAAATATTAAAACGTTTACCCCTTCTCTCTCCCCTGACTCGTGTTGCTTAATTGCTATTGAAATTTCAATAAATTAAGGTAGGGATCCACAATCCCCGGGCCATGGACTGGTACCGGGTCCATGGCCTGTTAGGAATCGGGCTGCGAAGCAAGAGGTGAGTAAAGAACAAGCGAATGAAGCTTCAGCTCTATTTGCAGCTGCTCCCCAGCACTAGCATCACCGCCTCAGCTCCACCTCAGATCATCAGGCATTAGATTCTCATAGGAGCACCGATCCCTGGTGCCAAAAATGTTGGGGACCACTGACATAAGAGATCTTAATATTGAAATGTGAAACCTGGAAAATACTATTTTTTATAGAGACAGAAGTAAATCAAGTTAATCTTTTTTGGCATTGCTATTTAGACATTTTATACATATCGTCACTGATGGGAGAAGAGATATGGAAATGCAACTGGGGCCTTCACCCTCAATATTCATTAACTTGGGCTATGAACTTTGGCTTCAGATGTTGTTATCGCCCTCATAACACACCAACTCAAACACCATACAGGCCAGGGAGCAGCCTTGGTGTTATCAAATTATCTTCCCAAGGTGCAAAACTCTTTTAAGGCTACATACGAGTCAGCAGTGGGAGTGAAATGTGAGTAGGGAGACCATCACCGATAAGGAAGAAATGACTAAACGAACAAGTCTTCGTGAGGATAGTTTTGGTGGGTATTTTGTGCAAATTTATTGGGGAGAAAGGACAGAAGCATCAAGACTGTAGAAAAGAGCTCTTTTTCTGAAGGAACTCGGGAGGTGTTCCAAAAACACCCACACACCCTTTTCTGCTAACCCCTTCCTTCCGCCCTCAAATCCCTTTTTGCTCCAAGAATCATCCTCTTGGGAGAACATTTACTTACTTTACTCATTACTGCCACTGTCTCTTTTTTTTCTTTCCCAAACCACAGTTATAAATGCCAGGGCTCAGGAAAAGATCCTTTCCTTCTCTGCCTCCCCACAGTTACAGAACTGCAAGGACCCACCTTAGGAGGCCACACGATTGTTCCAGGCACTTCCCAGAAAGATTTTGGCCCATCCTATTTATAAAACTGGTTACAAAAGGAATTTCATTTTGCTTTTACTATACACAGTTTTCACGCTGAGTGGATCAGCATCTGCTTGGAGTTTCCACACTGGCACAAATTAACCATCTTTTTTCTCTCCTTACCTCAGTCTGGCTTCCACTCACACTGGGCCTCCAGTGTGCAACTTCCCAAGCCTGCAGAGGAAGTGGTATCGTACTGCATGTTTTATTAATCACGATTTTCTGACAGCTTCCCAGTATCTAAATCAATTCAGCTAATATTTATTAAGAAACTAGAGGGAGAGCTTTTCCCAGACTCGGCTGAAACACTTATTCTCCATTTAGAAACAGAACAAGTCAGCCAGCTGCAGAAGACTGCATCTTTATGATGTTTTTGCTGCCACATCCGAGTGTCCAGCTAATCAATTTTAACTCTGAGCTCCAGGAAATCTACAGTCATTGATTGGGGCACCTTTTCTCAGTCCTGGTGAGGGGACTGGGAGGGGAGCCCTGCAAGGGCTTAACAAGAGAAGAGGCTCCTCAGCCAAGCTTGGGCCCAAGGAGACTCACAGTCATGGACAGGACACCTTTTCCCTCTGCAGTTGAATCCCTGATCTCCTCTTCTGTCTGGCTATCATCATTCACATACAGACCACATGCCCCAAAGTTTACAATGCTGATCCCTTCTAGAACTTGCTGGCTTATATACCTACACCCTGCATTGTTCCTCTACTGTTTCCTGAAAGACTGGGGCCTATCTCCTTGGAGATAGAAGAGACTAGGAGCTCCTGGAAGGCAAGGGCCTAGTCTGGCTTCTTTTTAGTTCCCCAACTCTCAGCACCCTGCTTGGAGCAAGGTTTAGTGGCCCCTTGTTGATTGTTTCCAAAACACCAACTTGGCTAATTCTTAGTGAATCTTTAACTTCAAGGGCATACTAAATATATGTCCAAACTAACTAGAATTGTGCCTATCCAGCAGACACAGACTCAGACTTGGTCAGCTCACTCCTCTTTCTTTAGAGGAAGCCCTTTCACCTAGCCCTTCACCTTTCCCAGTAAATAACTTGGTTGAAAAATAGGGGCTGAAGAAATAAGAAGGAACTGCCAGGCTCAAGGAGAAGAGAGGGGAAAATGAGAGAAAGGAAAGTATTAGGAAAGAGATCCAAAAAGAGAAAGAGGAGAGAGGCAGGCAGTTCAGACAGGTCTGCGGAAGGAGACTAGAGCAGATGACACAGGGAAACACACAAAGCGGGAGGGAGATGAGCGAGAGAGAGAGAGAGAGAGAGGGGCAGGAAGAGCCAAGAGAGAATGGCAGAAAGCTCAGATAGGCTGGGGAAGGGGGGAGTTGTCATGCCATAATTTGCCCTAATTATTGAGTGCCTATGTGTGCCAGGATCTGTTCTAGGCCTTTGGAGAGAAAGTGGTCAAGAAAATAAGATCTTTCCTCAAACGAGTTTATATTTTCATGAATGACTGATGACAAATAAATTAATATATAATAAAAGTTGTTCAAGACAAATAAAGCAGATGACGGTCTACTGTCAAGTAGAAACAAGTTTCACTTAGAAGATTCTGCTCCTCGTCCAGGGCCATTACGTTAATGTGCAAGCAAAATGCACCAGACAATTAACGCAATGTTTTTATTCAGGTTGTTGAAATAAGGAGAACGTTCATGAAGAAGAATGCTTCAAAAAAAAACAGGAAGGGGCCCTGAGTTTAAACAAGAAGGTAAACAAGGGAGTCATCTTGGAGTCTTATAGGAGCCTTGAGGCAAGATAGAGATGAGTCTTGTCCCAACCATTTGAGAGTGGGTGGTCCTTTGAGGTTTAGCCTTAAAACACAAAAAGATGGAGGGGGGGGGTTGTTGGAAGACAAAAGAGTAAGGGATTTCCTAAGCATTACTGTTTTCCAGAAGCACAGATCTCAGGTAAAGTTCAACCTTGTCACTAATATTGGGCAGCCTTATTTATTCTAAAATCTAAATGTGATTATTTCTTGCACTAAACTTTAGAATTCCTTCAAGCAGCACACAGGACCCTTCATGACCTGATTCCTGCTTGCTCCCGATTAATTGAAGTAGGAAGGCAAAGGGAAGAGCACATATGAGAGGTCTTCTGGGCCAGGCCCACCCATCACCTCTGCATGCCTTTCATTGGCCAGAACTCAGTCATATGGCCACATATACCTGCAAGGGAGACTGGGAATTATAATCCAGCTGTATGCCCAGGAAGAGGAAAAAAATGGATGTTAATGATGACAGCTAGCTGGCTTTGTCCACATGCTTTTCACGTTATTCCCTCTCTCTTTAGGAACATCCCTCTGCCTCCTTCCTGGCCCTTCTCTGATTATATGGTTTTTTTGGATCCTTCCAGAGTCATTTATACATGGCTTCTGTTAGGAGTCTTTTCTTGACCACCAATGTGGCTCAGATACCTACTGAATGCCTCTGAAGTACCTGAAGATCTGTTACAATACTGCCTACACTATTCTGTAATTATTTATTTTCTCATCTGTCCCCCACACTAGACCTTGAGGTCCCTGATGTTAGGGACTATGCCTTTGTCTCTCCATCTGTAATGCCTAGCACCACTGGGCACTGGGTAAGTAATCAACAACGTCTGTCAAATAAATGAAGGGAATCTGGCTTGCTTCGAAATTGCCAGGATCCCGAGATGTGCCCCAGAGTGATCGCTTCAACTAAAAACAAAACAAAGCAGAAACAAAGAAAAGCAGAGGGTCTTTCAGTAACCCTAATATGAGGATCAATTCTCACACTGGGACCCCCAAAAAGACACAGAGCCTGGTAGATGTTTAAGAGATGCAAAGAGAGCTCAGATGCCTTATTGCGAGTTCCGCTCAATAACCATGTTCAAGAGCTTGATTAGCCGTTAGAAAGAAGAACCATGGCCTCAGCTTCCTGGCAGATGAGGGTGTAGGTAATGGCCACCCATGTGAATAGCCACCCATGTGAATTGGGCTAAGACTGCAGCCAACTTGGAAGGAAGGCAATGGGCTGGAATGAACTCTGTTTGCTTAGGACCTGGGTAAGTCAGGTAAACAGTTCCATAGTGACATGCTTGGGTACAGCCTCATGACCCCCACATTCCTCCAAGCCAGTCTGAATTAGGAATGAAGACAGTAAAATCTTATTAACACTGAAGAGAAAGGCTGAGTCATTTCCATAATGACTGGCTTATGGCAGGAATCATTACCAAGCCTGAGAATGAGAAAATGGTACCTCTTTTTGTTGAGTTACTGGCCAGAGTCCCACTTTTACAACTTTTGAAGAAGGAATTATATGGCTCACACATCCAAGAACAAATAAAATGGGGAGATTACCTCATGGTGCGTGAGTAACCTGACAGCAATACGACTGAGACCTAAGGCCTGATGGGGGCAGAGTAGCTACCCAGAGCTACCCACATCCAGCTGAGGGAGGAGTAGGACCTAGGAGGAGTTAGGTATCTTCAGCTCATAGGCCTGCTGGGTACCCCTGCCACCTCCAAATACTCGTGTTTGAGACTCATTAGAGCCAAGTGGGTGAGAAAAAGCAGCAGAACATAAACACATTTCTTATTCTTTGATGGACTTGAGTTCTATGAGTGGTAAAATTAATGAAACAAAGATGAATCATGCCTTTTGAATCATCACATGCCTTTATTTATGTTCTGGTGCTTCTTTTCTTTGTTGGGCTGGTTCTTTTCTGAGCCTTTGGGGGCCATGGAGGATGTCTGAAGGCACAAGGACAGGTCTCTCAGAAATGACCCAAAGGACTTCAGGGACACTGTGGCCTCAAGACAGTAACCCTCAAGGCATCTTGGCTCTTTAGCTACCCTCACAAGAGGAGAAAACCTCTGTGTTTTCTCTCTTGTGGAGTCATAGGTATATGCATCCATTATGCATAAACATTGAGCTGCTCAGATGATGATAATGACAATGATGTTGATGATGATGACGATAAAGTTAACTAACACTTTTTTATTAAAACTTAAAATGTACTAGGCGTTAGGCTAGGGGATACATGTAGTATCTTGTTTAACCCTCACGATCACTATAAAACATATACTACACATAATCATCATTTTAGAAACAGTATGAGAAACCTACTGGTAAGGGAAATGCTGAAAATCTCAACTCCAAAATGAATCAGACTGAGAAAACACACCTAGAGGTCCTGCAAGGAGGTGCATGTGAGTGTCATCATCAGTACTGGTTGTGCCCTTGGGAACAAGCACAGGCTTTCTTCAAATTTTATTTCAAACTTTAGCACTTATCATCACTCCCCACTGCTACCATTTTAAGCAAAGCTACTATCATCTCTCACTTCAACTGCAAATAATAGCTAATGTTAGTTGAGCTCTTTTTGGATGCCAGGTGTAGTTCTAAGCATTTTCCATATTTTGATAGTTTAGCCCAATGAGGTAGGCATCATGATCAAGACCACTGTGTTACACGGCTCCAAGTGGTACCATTCGCACCGTGTTCGCTGGGCTCCAGGAGGTGAGTCTACCTAGAATTGTACAAAGTGGGAGCCCTTACTATTATCATCTGTTTTACAGATGAGGAGACCAAGGCACAGAGGAGTTATTTAACTTGTCCGTGCTCACAGTGCTCATCAACGGCACAGCCATGCTTCCAACCCTGGCCATCTGGTTCTGGAGCATTAACCACTATCTGCATTGCCTCTGCATCCCTTTATAAACACCATAATTGTTATTTCCGAATCTGCCCTTGCTCTCCTGTATTCTCCAGTAACCAGAGTGATCTTTTAAAAATACGTAAATGATATCATGACTCAAAACTCTCTAATAGCTTCTCATCCATCCTAGAATACAATCTGAACAAACTCCTTAGCATGTCCCACAAGGCCCTCCATGACCTAGCCCCTGACCATACCTCTAGACTCACTTCCAACAAACTTCTCCCAGCTCACTCTGCTCCAGCCACACTGGCCTTTTGTTTTCCTAAGGTGATGCCAAGCTTGTTCCCACCACAGGGCCTTTGCACATGCTGTTCCTTCTGTTTCTGCTTTATACTTGGCCCAGATCCTCCTGTAGGTTTACTCCTTACCTCATTCAGGACACTACTCAAATGCCACCTTCTCCAGAGAGGCTTCCCTGGTATTTCCCACAAAATAGCCCCCTACCCTGACCTGCTGTTCTCTATCCCATTATCCTCCTTTGTCTTTCTTCATAGCACTTAACAGTACTTGAAATTATAATTTAAATTAATTCATCAATTGGTTTATTAACCCTCAAATATAAACAAAGACTTGTTGTCATTCTCAAAACTGAGTCTCCAGGGCCTTGAGGAGAGCCTGGCACATAGCTGGAGCTCATTGGTTGAGTGAATGAATGAGCAAAGATTCTGGAGAACAAGGCCACCTCAGCACCGGCCCCGGGCATGCAATCAGTTCTCAATAAGAACCAACAAAGCAGAGTAGGGTGAAAAAAGGAGAAGGAGGAAGGAGAGAGAAGGAAAGTTCAATTCAGAGGATTAACTGTACTTATTTACTTTTGCTTGTGCGTCAAGCTTAGTGACACATAGCATCTCATTTAATTCTCACATTCTGTGAAGTAGGCACTTTTAGTGATGATAGGGAAATATGAGAATAGTAAAGAGAAACCCATTTGCATCAATTCCTCGATGTACTCTTTATAACAGGAAAGAATCTATTATTAAAGAAACAGACTCTGAATTGCTTATCTTTATGTAACCCAAACCACAGGATTTTGTGTTTATTTTTTTTATGATTCAGTTTTATGAATTCTCTAGGCTGTTTAATTTATTATGTTGACTTCTACTATAACTTCAAGATAAAAAGTTTATTTCTACCATCCACTGTTCCCTCAAGTCAGCTTTTAGAATTTCCACCTGTGTGTTTCTTTTACAAATTGTTTTATTAGTTTTTATCCCAGAGGAGTCTGGGTTTTTCTAAGGAGGCGTTCAAACTAAATTATTTTATAATAGCATTAAAATAGCATTTTAAAAACTCGATCATTTTGATCACAAACTGGAACAATGACCTGACACCTTGGACTCAAAATCTTACATAGTGTTTTCATTCAAACTCCCTCTACCACATATATCATCCCTCCTTATTAAAAGAAAGTACTCTTCAATGAGCCAGGCCCCTCCTTGCCTTGCCTCTTGCCTAGCAAGGCATAGCTGTTTACTTGGTCTATGGTTAAACCTGAGCTTATACAATAAGAACGTGGCTGCCGTTGCAAGGTTATACAAGGAATGTTATCAAGTCCGGGCTTTGAGCGGATTCCCAGTTTACGAAACAAACCCCAGTTGGACATCTCCCTAAGCTGATTGGCCAGCTGGTGAGCCTGACTGGTCCCTCAACCCCTCCCTCTGTGCCCCGGTGGGAGCTCATAAATCCAGATGGGAGTTAAGATCAAGTCAGAGGTCATCTCATTATAGCTCGGCCCCATGTAGTGCTGAAGCAGCCCACAGGCTGCTCTCCAGAAGTGTTGGGAGCTCTTAAAGAAGACGTAATGCTGAAATAATAACATATCCCTAACTAGAGACACTTAACAACACCTGAAAAATGTCAAGAAGCATGGCAATGGTAAACTAATGTGACTTCTGAGAGGTATTTTGGGAGCTCATCCCCCTCTTTGTGTGCTGGCAAAGGGAAAGGGAAGTTGAGTATGCTGCTTAACCCCAACTCTCATCCGCCACAATGTCCCCAGCACTAAGCTTCAAAGTAGGAAATTTAGGGGAGACTCCTTCTCCCTTGAACTCTTCTGGTGCATCTGCCAGAGTCATCCCTTACCATAAGCAACCACCCTCCACGTTATTCCAAACTTACGAGTGCCTGATCATCTTACTGCTGATTAAATATCTTCCTAGGGTGGGAGTCGAGTGTGGTAGGTATGTTTTTAGTTAAACGAGCTAACATTTGCATGGCATCTGATAGCTTATGACAATGACATGGTTTAATCCTCAACCCTGGGTAGGGCGAGATTGCTATCATTTTGGTTAGAGGGAAACCAAGGTATAGAGGCGTTAATGACTTGTCCCAGGCCGTATAGCAAGGAGAAGACTGGAATTTGAATTTTGATCTTTTGACTTCTCATTACAAGCAAAACAACCTAAGCAATCCAGATCTCTCTGGGGCAGAGACCCCTAATGCCAACACCAGACATGGGTACCACACTTTATAGTTTACGAAACATCTTAGGCTCTTGTCCAGGTAACGATATAGGAGCATTACTGGACCCCAACCACTGGCAGGGCAAACAATCAGTATGCTTTGGGAAGGATGATCCCTTACCCGGCTTTCATAAGGACAATATTAAGTCAGCAAGGCAAATAGGACCTGATACCCACTGCACTGCTGTTTCAGAAAGCAATGAGCACACAAGAGATTTGGGGAAATTTTCCATTAAAAGTGTTTAACACAAGCATTAAGTCCCTCAAGGGATACAACTTAAATACTTGAATATTTTATTTCTCTGAAATGTCTCGATATCTGATGGTCCAGATAAATGGGATGTTACTATATGCATTTACTGATCTTTCAAACCTAAGTTTCAGGACAATGTTTTTAAAAAATATCTGTTCAAAGTTGTCACTTTAAACAATGAAAAAATTTACAAACTTTTCATAAGACTGTAGTGTTTTTTCCTATGAAAATGAAAAAATATATATTCTTTTACCCGGCAAGCCTCCAAAATTCTCAAATTGTGGGCAGTAAGTGAAATATTGCTATGACTTATGTCTTTCATGGATTCAAATCATCTTCCTACTCTTTTTTGGTCTCCATGCATCATATTTTCAGTGAGTGCCAAAGAAATAAATAAATTTTCTACAGTAAAATAAAGCATATCACCAAGTCTTATGGCTCCTTAGAGGACTAAACAGTATTTAAATGAAAGGAGAAAGTCAACTGACAACCCACTCTCAGGTACTGGAACATGACAAGTGGAAATGACAGGGGACATGAGGAATGTGAGTGTCCATCACAGAGGTCACTTACCCTACCATCCTCGCTCCCTCCAGGAGAGGAGATCTGCTTTCCTGATGCCTTGAGCACAGGCAGAGAAAGTTCTTACCTCCCTGTAGACACTCACCTGCTCAGCCACTATTCCAGTGAGGCCGCCCTGCTCCTAGGTAGCCAGGCTAAGTCTAACTCACAGAGAGAGAGGCCAGATCTGAACATGTCACTAAAGACTTCTCCCCAGTGACGTTGGCCATTGCCAACCTATTTGGAAGAGAAAGGTGCTCATTCCCCACTTTGAGTTTTTTTCCATGAGAATTTGTCATCGCTGAAATACACAATGTTTCCACATGGAAAACTGAAAATGCCTCTAAGCCCTCTCTATTGATGATTTCTATTGGTCTTTGGCCCTCTTAGAGAATGTCTGCTGTTTAATACTATTAAAAGAAAATAGGCCAGAAAGGGAAGGCCATTGTGTCATCCCTCATCAAAACTTTTTGATGACTCCGTACTTCCTTCATAATAAAGTCTTTTTTTTTCATAATTAAGTCTTATTGCAGTATGTGAAGTCTGAGCTAGTTCAAGCCTGTCTGTCCAGTCTTAACTTTTATCTCATCTCACCACACCCCCATGTTCATAACTATCCTTTAGCCTCCCTGCCCCCCACTATCTCCAATGGTTCTAGATTAATTACTTTTCCTTGGCTCCCTCTGCTTTTCCTTGCTCACATCGTTTCCTCTTTGGGGGCTGCCCTTTGACTATCAATGTTCTAACCATTCCTCAAAGTCAAGCTCAGATGCCTTCTCTTCCCTGATCATTTCCCCAAGCCCCTACTCTGACCTCTCATCTCACTTTACTTCTCCAAGGGCCTTGCCTTAGAGTTTGGCTTCTAACACTGTGTAATTCCTCGTAAATTCTGGGTTGTCTATCTCCAAACTTCTTTCAAGTGTGAGAGAAATACAGTTCTATCTTACTTAAGTCATTATTATTTTGGCTTTTCTGCTACATGCATCCAAATCTGAACCAAACTGGGAAAACGTTTCTGAGCTTTGACTTTTTTCTATGAAAACTACCAATGTCATAGAGTTACTCTGAATATTAAATGAGAAATTTCTTTTAAAGTGCTCTTAAAGAAGACTCTTAAAGTCTTAGCTCGACACTTAGGTTGCAACCAATAATTACCTTTTCCTACGTCCGTTCTTTTCTAGCTCAGGGTTGAGAGGTTTTCTTATGACTTTTACCAGATGCTTTAACATGTATGTCCTCCCCAGAGTTCTTCTCCTGATTCAACGTGAGACACAACATCCGGTGGAGCAGAAATAGCAACATCCATGACCTATGGAGGGCTCGCTACATGCCAGTCAACTGTACAGTCTCTTTACATCTAAAATCTCGTGTCATTATCACAAATGTTCCACACGAGGTAAGCAACATTCTCATTTCATTGAAGACTCTGAAGTTCAAGAAAGTGAAAAACTTGCCCAAAATTATACAGATCACCAATGACAATGCTGGGATTTGATTCCAGAGCTGACTGGCTCTAGAATTCATGCCCTCGACCACATTGCTGTTCAAATTGCAGAAGGCTGGGAAAGCAGAAGAGTTTCTCTGCTATTCACCCCCTTCCAGATCTGATATCACCTAAACCAGCATCTGGATCGATCTCCAGCTCTTCTTTCTCCCCCTCCCTCCACAGAGGGCAGGGGCTGTGATCATGAATTTGCACTCCTCAAGTCCCTCAGTTGTATAAGCAGTATTGTAGAAAAGGCCTTTTCACTCATAACTGAATCTGGAACTCTGGCCACTTTCTGGTGATTTTGACTTCACCAGGTAAACTGCAAGTTTATTCGTAGTGTCTTCCCTATGAGCCCTATGGCTTTTGTTTTAATAATTGGCAGTAATTACAAAGTAAGGATCAACATTTGGACCAATAAGCAATGTTCATAAACTTTATGTAACTAGACATTAAATTGAAGCTTCGACTACACACCAAAACAGTGGATTTGCAATCCCAGCTTAAAGTGTCAAATCTCCACATGCACAGTTTCATTAGAAATGTCAGAGAGCCTGTTCTGTGACTCTTGAACTTCCTCACCACTTAGAGAATAGAAAGGAGCCAGGATGGTGGGGAAGAGAGAGGATTCTAGGAGGAGGAACTTCATGGAGGATGCTGTGCTATGGGCCCGTCACCTCTCTTTCCTGAGGAAGGGGATACTGCTGTTTCCTCATCTTTCAAAGAGCTCCTTATGTGACCCATATAATGAAGGACCAAGCTTTGGTTCCCTTCAGGAGGCCAAAAAACTGACCACCTGATTTGGAAGCTGAGCCAGGAGACAGCCGTTGTGGCAGGGTTGGCTTGTTTGCTGGGATGAGAGTTGTGTAGTGTTGGGGAAACAGACTGTAAGGAAAGAGGTCTCACATGGGGGCATCCAGGATCTTAGCCTAGGAGTCTCTTGGAGGAGAGACCTCAGCAGCGGGAAGTTGGAGGTGAATGCCCCAGAGCTGAAGAAGGAGTGCCAGTAACCCCTCAAAATAGAGATGCCCTGACTTGGGGACAAGAGCACTGCCAGAGAGGGGTACCTGATGGGGAACCTATAAATTTTTCAGGAAAGCACCTGAAGAGATGGAGAGCCAGCTATAGATAAATGGCAGGCCCTGAAAGATGAGGCGAGCTTATGACAATCCCAGCTGAAGTGAGACTTTTCCTCACCTCTCTCTTCTTCTCTGCATGTGCTCCAACCCCAGAGGGGCTGCGGGGAAGTCAGCGAGACTATCACCCAGTTCTCCACAGCTGCCTCCAGGTCACAGCGGGCCCACTGGGGAAGGAGACAGGGTCTGATATCTAATTAGGTTCAGAGTTTTGATTGCTCTCATGGAGTGGACATGTTCATTGCTGAATGGAGTCAGTACTTCCTGCTTAAAATGACTCTAGGATTGGCCTTCACCTAAAAATAAACAAAATATTCTTGAGGCTTGCTGGGGTTCTCGTCCAGAGCCAGAGAAAGATCACCGAGAGTAAACGATTGTAAAGAACGCTGAGGAACTACAAATAAAGATGTGTTTTGATTACCTTCTGAGTCTGCTATGCAGAACACAGGCAAATCCTGTTTGTATGTTGATGGTCACACAAACACAGCTGCACAGCTGCAAATCAGAGACTCATCCTCCCTCAGGAAGGGCCCCTGCTGTCATGTCGGAGGGAGTCATTTTGAGTTTGAGATGACATGGGGAATGTGCCTGGCCTACTCAGGGGAGGGTGCAGACCTTCCGTGAGGGGACAAGACTGTCGATTTTTCCTTTGGGCCAAGTTCCTTCCAGTCCCCGAGCAGCCCAGCAAGGACCCTCTACAGCCTGTGGCGGCTGGGTCCAGGCTTCTTCAAAAGTAGACATGGGACAATTATCCCAAAGCGCCTGACATAATAACCCTGAGATTTTTAAGAGTTAAGACTTGAGACGTAGGGCGCCTCAAAGTGCCCAGTGAGGTCTTCGTATCTAGCTTATGAGAGCTTTCCCACTTGGAGGGTGGCTCCTTTCTCCTTACTCTGTCAGAGGTAATAGAGACGGGAACCTCTGCCTCTGAACTGCCTTCAAGGAAGGGAAAGGAGTCGCTGTTCTTCTCAGGTTCTTCACCTTGATTGCTAACTCTGGCCCATCTCTACATAACATTCTTCCATCTGGGCCGGCATTATGGGCACTCCCAGCAGATATTACCTGGCCAGGTGTGAGCAAAACATTTATCTTAACTGAAACAGGGTATTCTTTTAAAGTTACAAAAGTTAAAATAAATAGAAATCAATGAAGAGAGAGTATCCATACATAAAGGGAGCTACAGAACAAGGATTGTTTTTCTGGAATAACCAGCTTTTAGCCATACATGGCAGGGCTGCTGACATAGCTCTTGGTCCTGGTTTCTCATCTTTCTTCAATAGCTCCTGTGGGACCACACCCCAAAGCCCAGATTTTAGTCCAGAAAGAAAGAGAGAGTTTGGTATCCAGCCAAGACCCAGTTTGGAAAGTGGAGTTGCTTGTGGTGATAATGAAGATGTATTCTCTTCTGAGAAGGCAATAATAAACAAAAGTCACCGGCTAAGGTGTCCATCCATAGGCATCAGTCTCTCAGTTCCTCTCATTTCACAATAACTTTTAAGTGACTACATTTATTCATTCCACAAACATCACCCACTGTATGCCAAGGCCCAGATTAGGCACTGGGGTTGGAAAGAAATGTTTCAGCTCCTGCCCTTGAGGAGTTCAGAGTCAAAAGGGCAAACAGTCCTATACAGAGAAGGCCTAAGGGAGAACCTGGCAGTCTGGGCCCCAGGAAGCAGACTCTGAGACAGAGTTGTACATGCAGGGTGCCCTTGGGATCAACATCTATGGAAGGGATGGGGGAAGAGGCAGAATGGACAAAGGGAGATGTCGAGTTGCAACATAGGCCTGCTGATGGCCTCAGTGACACACAGGGAGCTCTGGTGCTAGAAAGCCCGTCAGTGTTAGGTGAGATAATGTCACACTCTGCATTGATTAATCATTGGGTGAGGGCCACCAGAAAGGGGCATGACTTGGGCATCAATGGGCAATTCCTGGGACCTGGACAGCTGAAGGCTATCTGCCAACAGCAGCCCAGCAGCTGGGGTAACAAGTCTTCAATTAGGGGGGTCTGTATGGTGTATCACAGTGCCCACCACATCATCCAAAGTGCTATGAGAACAGTGAGGGGAGCAATAAACTTGCCGGGGAGAATCATGAAGGCTTCGCTGAGAGGAGTCTGAGAGGATGAGAAGAGCTTTTGGAAAGAAAAAGGAGGAAGCTCATTTGAGCTACTGCATGAAGGGGCTATTGTTGTCCAGTGGACTGGGGAGGGCGTACTGGGAGAGAGGTGAGAGAACACAACGACCTGACTTCATAACCTCTGTGTGCAGCTGGGGAGCCTCGGTTTGTTCCATAAACACCAGATGAGCATAACTATGTGGATAAACAGTAACCTACTGCGGCCAAACAGAAATCAAATCATGATCGGCCAGTGAGCAACACAATAGTTTTTCATTGGCAAATATTTATCTATGAATAAATACCAGTACCTGTTTAACCAACTGCCACACTCCCTTCTCCACCAGTGAGGCAGAAGTCTAGCAGCTGCAGTGCAGTGGAAGAATGAGCCAGTCCTCTAGATGAGACAGAGCCAGGACCCAGGCCTGGCTTATCTGCTCATTTCCTGTGTGATCTTACCGCAGTCACTTCACCTCTCTGAGCTTCAAGTCCATCATCTGTAAGGCGGAGCTAATCCCCCTCCCCAAAGTGGTGCGGCTTAAGTGAACTAATAATTTACATGAAACCGTACTGTGCATAGTGAAATCCTGGCACCACTTTGCTCCCTTGCACAACTCATCAGGGCTCCGGGAAATGACCCCGCCTGCTTTAAGGTCATCAATGATCTCTCGCTCTGTCACGAAAGACACTCTTACCACTAGAGCAAGCCCAATGACAACTTTGTGTATTCAGTCTGTTCAGACAAAGCTGTGACTGGTAATGAGCAGAGACTGGGAAATAAGTGGCCTTGTCCTTTCTCATCTTGCTAGTCCTGGACTGGGGTTAGAGATGGTTGCTTAGCAACGGTGCTGATTCATCTGCGGAGCCATCAGGCCCAAGGCTCCCCTTTCCCACCAGGGAAGGCATGCCATCGTGCTAATCAGAGCTCTTGTTTTTGAGAATGATTTGGACATTTGTTCTGAAGGGGTTTTATTCTGAGGTAAACTGGGGACATTCCTCTAATGGGAATTACCACTGGTATGAAAGAAAAGCTCAGAGAGGCAGGGATGAGGGTGAATGAGAGCTACAATTTGGGGCTCCTGCCTACTCTTTTCATGGAGCGAATTAGTCCAGAACAGAGGCAGGATGACCAAAGAGAAGCTGCACAAATGGGCCTCTGTTTCATGCTTGGCAAAGAGAGCACAAGACTCCTTTTTCCCTTTTTAAGTCTAGTTCCAGTCATTGTGCTGCCCCCACGACAGGAAATGGGCTCCAGAGCCTCTCAGAAGTGGGGCTAGGAGAGAGGAGCCAGAACTCCTCACATTAGAGTCACACTTGAAGTGACCTGTGAGTTAGGGATTTCTGTTCCCATTGAGCTAGACTCCCAAAGCTGTCTGGTCTCCTCTACTCTGGGGAGGGAACACACTGTTTATTCCTTCAGTACACAGCCTGGATTCCAACTGCTTTTGCTGGTTGAAAGCACTAAGTAGTGAGTCTTCAAGTCAGATTTTCCATAAGATCAAAAGGAGTGAGCTATAACACTGTAAGAAAACAGAATTTCCTCCGCAAGTAGCTGCAAATGCTTTTCAAGGTGGAAAACAATGAAAGAAGCAGAGCTAGTCACATCAGCGTGTCAGGTTTTAAATTCATCTCACAGTGCAAGTTTACAATTAGAGAACTCTTTTTAAAAGCAACTCGCCAAAGAATCAACTTTCAGTGAACTTCTAAGTACAAAAAGAAAAAGAAAAAAAAGAAAAACCATAAAGCACTCAACTATGCAATGATTCTCTGCGTTCAAAATAGAAAAATAAAAGGCGCACGGGGCGAATCCATCTGAATCTTGGCAGTTTTGACCACCAGCAGGTGTGGGCACCTCTGCTCCTTGGGGCAGGGATGGATTTACACCCATCCTGCTGGGGGCCATCCTGACTGATTCCAATCTAATCAGCCAGCATCATGTGAGCTGGCACTGCCCTGATGTTCACAGTTGTTGCCTGAGCCTTTTTTTCTTTTATTGTCCAACAGCCCAATATACCAAATCAAAGAATAGTCTGAGTCACAGGGTGATGGGCCTTTTCTACTTTCCTCCTCCAACAGTGCAGACATCCAAAATCTTCAGGAAGTCCGTCTTCTCCCTCCTTGCAAATCCTGGGGGAAAAGCCATGGGAGTCAAAGACCTCTCTCTCTTCGTTTCTCAACCAGAAGGAGAGCCCTGTCTGCAAACTGCTGAGGGAACTGGAAATGAAGAGGGTTGGTAGTAATTATTCGGTCCCATAATTTAGAGGCCTGGAAGGTTTGTAGGGTCATTGATAAGTTACCAAGCCCTAACAGCCCCCAGAGTCCACAAGAAGAATAATCTGAGATTTCTCCCACACCAGCGTCTGCAGGGAAGGAAGTCAGGAATGCAGGCATCTGCTCTTCTGGTTTTAGGGTGAAAGAAATAGATATTTATTCAGGTCAAATGAAAAGAATAGGGGTTTATTATCAAGAGAGCACAGAAACCCAAGAAAAGAAACAGAATATTCAGGAAATTTTCTCAACTACTCTTTTTCTGCTTTTGAACCTTCAACCAGGTTCTTTTCTTCTGCTTGGTCTTATTTTTGCCTCCTGGCTGGCGCTTCCTTTGGGTTTTGCCTCCTGCCCACCCTTAATTTTGGATACCATGGCCATGGATTCTGCATGGCCCCAGCTTCATCTGCTTCTTAATGTGTCCCTTTTGGGTTCAGCAACTGGTGCTTGCTAACTCATCCTCTCGATATTTTTAGTTGAAACTCCTGGGTGAGCTCATCATTTTGAGTGAGGTCATGTCAGAATTTGCTAGACAGACTATTCATGACCCTGGGTCAATGGCCCATCACAGGCCATTTCCTGTGGCTGGATGAGCGTCTTGGGGAAAGAGGGATAGAAAGAGGATCCTGTGTACAGATATGGCTGAGTGCCTGAGTGTATGGTGTTTAATGTAGGCAGCCCCTGCCTCTGGCTGACCAGTTTTTGGCAATCAGTATTAGATAGACAAGCATCCCGAGAAACTATTTCATTTTACATAAAATCTTTTTCATGTTCAGGGGCACAGACACAGACAAACTGTGATGTGCTTTCAGTGTTCAGGGAATTTCAGGTCTTCGTGAAGGACCAAATCTAAGCAAGATGCTGGTTGGGAGGTCACACCAAACTAATAGGCTCAGAGTGTCACAACTTTGGATACAGGCATCCTGGTCCTATGGAAAGGAACTCTCTTGCTTTACTTTGAATCCAAGGAACTTTGGATAACTAAGAAGATCTTGGGACCAGGGTCGAGGGAGAGGGACTCTCAAACCTAGGGGTCTAACTGAAGGAAAACTCCTTGTCCCCCATCACACTGCCACACTGAATGACTGAGGCCAGGTGAGGGGTGGGCTGGAGGCCCTCTCCACCCTGCCACTCTCCCCACTCACACATGCCACACGCCTTCGTCAGATTACTTTATCTGTTCCAGAAGGAACGTCTGACAACGACAGTGTGTTCTTTTAGAAAAATCACATTTGGGGACCTTGCTTCTGATATTCAGAACACTTCATTCATGGTCGCCTAATGTGTATGGGTTTTCCCCCACGCCCAGAAATTTTCAGACACCTTCCCAGCTGAGTGTCCTACGATGTAACGCAATTCTGACACTCTCTACCTGGATCCCAAAGGGTAAAGACTCAGTCCCACATTTCAGATGTCAATCTCAAGTCTAGGTGTTTACCTGTTCTTCTGACCAATAGGCTATAAATAGGAAGTTCCCACGATTCCCTCCTCAGGTTCAATCAATTTGTTAGAGTGGCTCAGAGAACTCAGGACAATAGTTTACTTACTGCTTACCAGTTTATCGTAAAAGAATATGTTAAAGGATACAGAATAACAGAAGAGATGCATAAACCAAGATGTATGGGAAGGGGCAGGGAACTTCCATGACCTCTCTGACCTTGCCACTCTCCCAGCACCTCCACACGTTCACCAACCTGGAATTTCTTCAAACTCTATATGTTGATTTTTGTGGAGGCTTCATCACATAAGCATGATCAATCATTAACTATTTCTAGCCTCTCTCTCCTCTCTGAAGAATTGTTGGCAGAGGGGGCTGAAAATTCCAAGTTTCTAATTATGGCTTGGTTGGTGACCAGCCCCCACCCAGGAACTCACCAAGAGTCATCTCATTAAAATAGAAGATGCTCCTATCACCCAAGAAATTCCAAGAGATTTAGAAACTTTATATCAGAAACTGGGGTCAAAGACCAAAAAGTAGAACAAAAGATATTCCTAGTGCTCTCATCACTTAGGAGGAAATTGCAAGAGTTTTAGGAGCTTTGTGCCAGGAACCCAGGGGCAGAAACCAATATATATATTTCTATTATCTCACACTGTGTGTCTGACCAACTGGCTATAAATCAGAGGTTTCCATGGCTCCCTCCTTGGATTCGACTGCTTGCTAAAGCAGCTCACGGAACTCAGAAAAATCATTCACTTACTATAGTAACAATTTATTATAAAAGGATGTAACTCGGGAACAGCCACATGGGAGAGATGTATAAGGCAAGGTGTGTGGGAAGAAGCACGACTTCCACACCCTCTCCAGGTGTACCACCCTCTCAGCACCTCCATGTGTTCACCAACCCAGAAGCTCTCTGAACCATATCCTTTTGGATTTTTATGGAGGCTTCATTCCATAGGCCTGATGGATACATTCATTAGCCACAGGTGATTAAGTCAACATCCAGCCCCCTCTCCCTTCCCTAGAAATGGGAGGTAAGGAACTGAAAGTTTCAACCCCCTATTTCCGTGGTTGGTTCTCTTGGCAATCGGCCTCCATCCTGTGATTATCTAGGGGCTTTCCAAAAGTCACCCCATTAACGTAAACTCAGAAGTGGTTGAAAGGAGTTTGTTATAAATAATAAAAGATATCCATTACACATTTATCGCTCAGAAGTTATTTCAGAAACGGAGGGCAAAAACCAATATTATAATAAAATATGCCTCTATTGCTCTAACCAATAAGAAAATTATAAGGGACTTGAGACTGTGAACCAGGATCTGTGGACGAACACTGAAATACATATACTTCTTACTTTAAATCACAATATCACATGTTTCTTAGCAGAAGAGAGTGATCAGTAAACTGAAATGGACATTCGCTGTTGGAGGACTGATATTTCCTGATACCACAGCAGCTGTCCTACGTGAGATGGAGGCAGGGTGTCAGACACAAGCCAGCCCGAGAAAGGCTGCTTCTGCCTGGAGAAGCTGGTAACCAGAAGTTCACTGCCTCAAAAAGCCAACTCTTTCTGAAACTAAAGGTCCTTTCATTTAGTAGTGGTTCTTATCTATTTTATGGTATATTGTTACTGTTTTTATTATTTTAAATAATCAGTAGCAACTTTTAAATCTAGTTTTCAAAAAAAAATAATTTTCAGAACATTCATAACTACATGAACTCAAGTGATAAAACAGCCCTGTAACTTCACCGTGGCAGTAGTTACTAACTCCGTTTTGCAGATTTAGAAACTGAAACTCAGAGAGAATGGAAGGCTTGTCTCTGTAGAGGAGGGAGAAAGTTTTCTTTGACTCTCTTCGGGTTCTGGGCTGGGTCTGAAAATTAAACTGACAGATAAATGAACAGGAGAAAAGCACGGAACTTTATTTAACCTAAGTTTTATGTGACACGAACCTGAAGAAACAGTGAGTGTTTTTACGCTATATTTGATGAAGAGCAGATAATAATGGAGAGCTAGGACAGGAAACGGGGTAAGTGTAGTAAACTGGGTGAAACTTGACGAGGCCTTTTTGTCTGGATTCTTCTTAGTGTCCTTTCATCTTGGAGATAAGTACATTCCTTTCCCTTGGGTCAAGTCTCAGACGACCTGAGAAGGGTGAAGGGAAAGTCAGAAAGGCCTTCCTACTTCTGCCAATTTTTCTAACTCCTTCAGCTTAAAATATTCGATATGTCACGTTATCTACCACAGTATGTGGTACCAACACATTTTGGGGTGGTGTGTTCTGAACTCCATTGTTTGACCTCCAGCACCACATAGAACTAGAATTTGAATCCTGATTTAAGGTCCAACTATACTTTTTCTAATTCCATTTTACTTAGTGTCCAATAACATATTACATAATTTGAAGTTAAAAGCAAAGCTGTTAATAGTTTTATTAAAATATAGAAGAAAAGATTACTTCTTTTGGCTGCTAACCCATCATTAAATGAGGCTAGAAAGAAAAAAAAAATTTGGATAAAGCAGCTTTTTACCCTTTATACTTCGGAACATGAGGCCTATTATACGAAAAATGTATTTACTGTGGTATGCATAGTAATCTGTTTAAGAATTTAAGATTAAACTCAATTACCTTCTTGGCAAAGCATAGTTTCTTATTTGAAGAAATTTTTAAAAGTATTCTTTAAAGCTTTAATAATTTTCTTACATATATAATAATACCTAGAATTATGTTTTGGAAACTTTCAATATTAGTTAATAAAAACGTATATTCCATTTTCCTTTAAACATATTTTTTAATCAAGAAAAAATACACTGCTAACTTCATTTTGACATTGTTTCAAGACACAAGCATTTTAAAACTGCCTCGAGAAATTCCTTCAGATGAGCTCAAGATATGTCCAGATTCTCACATCATTACTAGCATAAAACAACTTTTAAAACCATTTTTGGTCTTTCATTGAATAAACATCAAAGTAAATCAATTAACATACCTGCTTTCTTTTCTTGCTTATTAAAAAATATGGGAAAATCAGTACAAAAATAAAGAACAAATGGAACACTTAAGAACTGCTTGCACATCAGTGCTCAAAAGGCTTTTTGTGGCCTGCATTCCAGCATCCTCACATCTGAGTTATTCCAGTTTCCCTCTAAGTGACAATCTCATGTCACTAAGTAAATACATAAGATCCGTGCCTGCTGATAATCACAACTGCAATCTTGCCATAAAACAACCCGTATCTTCCTGAAATCATTGTAAACAAAAGAAATGGTTTAGCTGACAGCTCACATGATGCTAGCAAGAGGACCTTGAAAAGTTTGTAATAACAGTGTCCCAAATCCTTGATACAGAAAGCTGTAAATCATTAAGCCTCCCAAAATCACGAACACTGATTGTGTTTACTGAAGATACAAAAAGGGGACATATTATTATTAGTGTGCAGGTTAATGAAATTTTATTGAGAACACAGTTGCGTAACCAGCACTCAGAATAAACAAACAAAAAACTCTCAGAATATCACCAGAAGACCCTCTTCTAGCTTCTCTCTCAAAGGGATCTTAAACTACCTATTTAAGTTAGTTTGCCTGTTTCTGTGTTTAGCAGCAAAGGAAGCATATAGTGTGCTCTCTTTAGTGTCTGGCTTCCTTCACTAAACATCGTTTCATGAGAGCCACCCATATTGTTGCATTGGCAGGAGGCTGTCTCTTCTCACTGCTGTAATGCATTCCACTACTTTGAATATAGTTCAGCTTATTCTTTCTATTTCTGATGGGCATTTGGTCTATAGTAAACCAAAGGTTATTGTCTGGTTTAGGAAGTTTAAAAAAAAAAAAAAAAAAAGCAATAGCATCTTTGAGAGAGACACCTAAGGGACTTTTGTGCCAACAAAAAGAAACAAAGAAAATAAAGGGGCCATTTCACTTGCTTAGACCTCTAGCTTTGTTTTGTACTGCTTCCCCACCCTACTTCCCAGACTCAGGAAAAAATGTGAGTTATGCTTGTGAGAGCAGAACTGTCACAAGGAGGATGAGATTTGGAGTCCCATGAAATGAGGGAGAACCTTGGGTCTGCAGGTATGGACACAAGAAGTTTCATGTGTATGTAAACTTCAGAGAAGCCTCTGGTCCCCGGAAAATCCTCTGTAAATATCTCAGAGCATCTGGGACACCTCACTTAACCCCAAGTTATTGTGACTTTATTTCTAGCAACTCAACAAGCATTGATATCTGGCCACTTCTCAGCCCCACTTTTCAAGAAAAAGTGAGATCGTGAGCCATGTTTTTAATTCAATGAAAATCAGGTTCTGAGGATTTATCTTCCTATTTCCAATATAACCTTCTCTAGCACATAACTGATTTTTTTTTTTTTTATCTTTTCCAAGGGCACAGCAATGACCCAGTTTAAGATCTCTTTTTGAAATTGTGAAACACTAACT
>NW_006441955.1:37210680-37217301 GCF_000325575.1 Pteropus alecto | reverse complement strand
CTGCTGCTGGGTGAAATTGTTTAAAATATTCCTGAATACTTTAGAGAGGAAACTCTTGAAATTTTACCCTCTGATCACCACATGAATTCATGCATTCGAAATGCCTTTGGGATCTAAAGAAAACAAGAGCGCTCACTTCAAGGAGGGAGGCTGAGAAAATAGAAGGATGTGTAGTGTTTAGACTCCTTGGTTTGGAAAGACTTTTAAAATATTTATAGTGGATTAAGAACTTATTTATGTTTCACTTCTTGGCACAGTTTTGAAGAAATTAAATGTATAGCCTCAAAGATTTAAAGTATCATTTCATAAAGAATATACTAGTGTTTATAAACACAAATGTTTGAGATGACTGCTAACATTTTTTTTAAGGCTTTTAAATATATTTTTTTTCTTTCTTTTTCCCACCTCTCTTTGACTGCATACATCTTTTTTATTTTTTATTTTTTTTTCCAAATCTTGTAAACACTCCCAAGATGCGAGATGGTGGTTTCTAAAAGAACATCCGGAACATGAATTAATGACTTCTCAGATTGACTAAGTACCTGTGCTGTGGTTCAAGAGAATCTCAGTCTCCTGATAAAGTTCATAGGGAGGCTTAAAATACAAAACTATGAAGACAATATTAAAAGGCTGTGAGTGACAGAGCTGGAACTTGAATCCAGCTGTGGCCTGCCTCCTGATCCTCAACCACCGCCCTTTCCCAGGGCCTTTGCACGCACAAGCTGCCCATGAAGGCTGACACGAAGGCTGAGTTAGCCTTACCACAGGCACCAGAGGCAAAGAGGAAGAAAATTTCCATTGAATTTATTAAAAAATAACGAAATCTGGTTCTCCAACAATTTAGGGGATAATGCCAGTATTCAATTTTGGTTTTGTCTCTTTTTAAGCAGGAGACATGAAGAGGATTCCACTTAGAGAACATAAGCTGTTATGTTCATTGAATGTCTACTCTGTGTTGTTAGGTGCTAGGAAGAAAGAAGTTAGCAAAATGTGCTTCCTGCATCAAAACACATAAACATGTGACTATTGTACCTGTGACAATGGGCAAATGATAGTTTTGCCTTTAGAGCCTGCATCTACTATGAACACCTGGTCCATTTCCTTAGGATTAATAACCCACAATAGACCCTCTTAGACTAAAATGCTAAGTGAGTTTTTTCCTACCAGATGTGAGGTATGCATAAATACCACCATCAAAGGATAGTATAAGGATGCAAATATTTGATTTCTTTAAAGGTTCATTTCCAAATTTTCTAAGTGAACTGTAGGGTTAATTTTTTCTCCCAAACTTTTACCACATGTATATCTCTCTCTCCCCATCTTCTAGCTATGCCAAAATCAAGCAGCTTATGCCAAAATCAAGCTCAAAAATACAGATTTTTCTTTAGGCAGGATCGACCCTCCACTCCTGGTAGAACAAAATTCTAGAACATGAGAGCCAAAGCAGGAGAACTAACTATATAGAACACCTTATCTGCCCCTTTTTGAAAAAAACTGGAATAACTGAGGCTCTGAAAAGCAAGTGGCTTGCCTATGGTCAAAAAGAAATGAACGACAAATCTAAGACTGAAACATTTTTTTTACAACCCTATAGTTCATGCTAAGTCCAATCCTCACATCAGAGAAACCCCCGATGTGAGCTCTAGCCCATTGCTTTGCACTATGCTTGGTATAAGGTAGATTTTCAGTAAAAGTTGCTTGAGTAAAAACACGTGAGGGAACCCGCAGCTTCTGGTGTACCCCTGCTTACATCTCCACTAGCCCTCTCCTGCAATGCATCTTCTCTTCCTTTCTGGACTAAATTACCCAACAATGCTGATATCACTCTTGCCTGAGAAGCAACAGCAAGGACAGCGTCTCTCAAAATGCATATATTACCTGGGCAGAGATGGAAACTCAGAGCTATTAAATCAGTGCATTTTCCATGATATATTTTATTAGTTGACCCCTAGACATACTACGAAGAGGCTGAAGTGAGGATGTTTTAGTCGTAGGAGTTGGTGTGGGGCCCTAATCCAATAAGATTGGTATCCTTATAAGAAGAGGAAGATTCAACAAGGGTACGTGCACACAGAGAAAAAGCCACGTGAGGATGCTACAAGAAGGTGGCCATCCAAGGGGACAAGACACAGGAAAAACCAAACCCACCGGCACCTTGATCTTAGACTTTAAACCTCCAGAACTGTGAAAAGATAAATTTCTTTGGCTTAAGCCACCTGGTCCGTGGTATTTTGTTATGGCAGCCAAAGATGGCTGATACTACAGAGATGGCCAACAGGGAGGAGTCTGCTGGAAACCAATTCTGCTTCAGTCTCATTCTGCTCCAGACTTGTCTGGTCTCGGGGAGGAGATGGTTGAACCTTAACCAGGTATTTTCAAGTTAATCAGGTTCATGCTGAAACAAATAAGCAAAAAGACATAAATAATGATGAGTGTTGTAGACAGCCATGAGCAAATTATCTTTTTTTCCTGTGGCTTGTCTGTTTTAATTGCCTTGTCTCCTTGGTGGTTTTATAAGAACAAACATTTGTCTCAGAAATTTTGTTTATTAAAAACTTATCTAATCTAAACTATTTGGGGCTTCAGATGGTCAATGTTTATAAAATAATGGTTTATGTGAAGGAAAGGATAAATTCCACTGAAAAGAGGGATGAGAGCAAAAATGGCAGATTAAGGACCTCTGAACATCTTTATAAAAACAGTGAGAATACTGGCAACAATTGTCAGGATCAACTTTTTCAGAACTCTGGAAATTAATTAAAGGCTTGTGACAATTCGAGAAGAGCTTATTCAAGAAAAAAGGCTGAATCTGAGTAAGAAACATGAGATGTGTGATATTTTAACTTGATCTATCTCCATTTCCCCTCCCCAACTGAGCAGTAAGTAGCCTTGATACCTAACAGCTCGCAAACGCAGTGAAAATCAGCCTGGCAGCCACTGGAGGGGGCAGCACGGCATTGGCGCTCCTATGGAGCGCTATTCCCAGATAACTGTCATTGTTCGATCTATTTGGTGATTTTGGAGAATCCCCCTCACAAAGCTGTCTTTATTTGAATTGACTTGGTGCCTACCCACTGTGAAGGGCCTTTTCCCAGAGGCATTAGTTAAAAACATCACAGTTGTCTAAGGTGATGACTAATAGTTGGGTCACACAATAGGCCAACGAAAAGGCTTAAAAGAAAAAGCTGGAGAATGGGGTATCTATAGGGAGCTTTGAAAAGCTTTAACATATTTTGGGGAGTCTAGAAGACGACATGCATGCCCAAGGCCATGCACAAGTTCAAGAAAGGCCCGAGGAGGCCCTAAATTCTCACCTCTGACTGACCTTGAGGCTCTGCAAAAGCAGAAAGTGAAGGCTAAGACAGAGGTGAAAACTGCCTGTCTGAATGTTGAAGATGTGTCCCAAACAGTCACATAAAGCTCCCCAGCAAAGACTGGGAGACTTACCAGTGCCAAGCCTTTGTGCCCGATTCTTAGCCTACCACTAAGCTAAGTGAGCAGAGACTTCAGTGGTCACACATGACAAAGTACACAAACTACAGAAAAGTCACTACATAAACCAGCAATAAGTCCTGGGAGCGGGGAGAATCTGATTTCCAGAGTTGCCACATTATATTTTTTAAATGTACAGTTTTCAGCAGAAACTTATGAAACATGCAGAGAAACAAGAAAATACGGCGCATGCTCAGGGGGAGAAAAAAATCGGTCCGTAGAAATTGTCCCTGAGGAAGCCCAGATGTGGGATTTATTATACAGGGGCTTTATATCAGCTATTTTAAATATATTCAAAGAACTAAAGAAAACCACTTCTAAAGAACTAAAGGAAAGTATGAAAAGGATGCCTTAGCAGATAAATAGAAATTATTTTTCTTAAAGAACCAAATAGAAATTCTGGAGTTGGAAAGTATAACTGAAATGAAAATTTTACTATGGGAGTTAGTAAAATCTCTGCAGAAAGATAATTGTTCATTGAGAATGTCATTTTTATTAATTTCTCAATACACAATAACTGGAAGAACAAATAAGGCATTCTTTCATTTACTTTGAGTTAATTGAGGGTCTATTATGTGTCAGGTACTATTGGATGCTGCAAAATAGAGACTTGGCTCAATCTGCCTTAATAAAGAACTTCCTTCGTGAACCTATAACTTCTAGCAAGCTCTCTATTTCTGTCACTTTAATTTCCTAATTACTCAGGTCTCTCCTGATAGACAGTCTCTCTCATTAACCATCTTCATACCTAATCTAATCTATTCACTCAGCAAATAGGTGTTGTGCTCCCCTTATGCGCCATCCATTGGAAATAAAGCGGTGCAAGGCAGATGCAGTTCTTGGTCTCGTGGCCTCAGGGAACTTACATGCAATGTGTAATGTCATGCGTAATATAATGGCAGTATGCATAAAGTAATGGCAGAAAGTGAATATGCTAGGAAGAAAGACAAAGCCAGGGTATAGGGCGGGGATGCTTTTAGATAAGGTCGTCAGGAAAGAACTCTTTATGAAGATGACATATGAACAGAAACCTAAATAAAATGCAAAGATCTGAGGAAGGAGAGTTAAGGAAAAAAAGGAACAACTGATACAAAAGCTGAGGTAGGAATGGATTGTGCCTGTGAAGAATAGTAAGAAGGCCAGTGTGAGTGCAGTCTCTTCTTTCAACATATATCTTGGGTGCAATCCGTCCTTCTATGTCTTCTATCACAATTTTTTCTGTATCACTCGCGTCTAAATTATTTCAGGAATTTCTCATTATTCTTCTTGCCCCAAGTTTGTGTCCCATACAATTCACCCTGAACTCCACAACCAGAGTAATTTTTCCAGAATGATTTCATCATGTCACCTCACAGTCAAGAAGTTCCAATGGCTCCCTACTGCAGCTAAGCCCTTCATTCCTCCACAAGGATTTACTGGTTTCCTCCTACGCCCCAGGCACTTTTCTTGGTAGTGTGCATACACTAATGCACAACGAATGCCAGGTTCCTGCTCTCACGGAACTTATGCTCTTGAAGAATAGGACAGACACTAAACAAACGAACAAACAAACAAATATCAAGATAATTTCAGATAAAAGTAAGTGCCAAGAAGAAAATCTGTGGAATAGTGATGGAGGGGGTGACCTTAGGTGTTCTGAGGTGGTCTGGAAAATCTGGAGCGAGGATCTGTTTAGGAGTGGGACCAGACGTTGTCAAGGCCCTGATAGGGGGCCCTTGACGGGTGGTAGACTCCTTTGGGAAGTCTCCCCAGCACACCAGGGAAACGAGCCACCTCTCCCATGAGTGACTAAAGCACAGTGTCCACACTTTATTTGAGTGCTTTTAAAGGGTCAAGTTAGTCTCCCTCCAATGAGGCCACTGAGTACAAGAATTCTATCTAATTTATGCTAGGCTGCCTGGAATACCACAAGTCACTAATAACTGTCTGTGGAATGAACTGAATGAAGTTTAGAGTCCTAATCTGGCAGGTAGAGTGATCCATTGTTGAGCTCTAATCCAACCTTAATTCACATTCCTGAATCTTAAGTCAGGGTCCTCTCTACTCCTGTCCTCCCTGGGTAAAATTTACCAAAGTTTACAAACTTTAATAAATCAATATCACATGAATATTCTGGAACACAAATTTTTGTTTGCCTGGTTAGAATAACTATTTTTTATTTTCAAGAATTAACATGCTTTAACTCCTGGATTGAAATTGTCAATTATCTCTTTCATAAACTGTTTAAACTTTTAAATTAATATTAACAAATGATTTGTGGAAATCACTTTATCTTGATTTAGTAGTTTTGTTTAAAGATATTTGTTGAAAGACTGTCATTAATATGTTCATAAAATAATTAATGTTTTAAACATTTTTATGTGCTAGGTATAGTTCCTGGTCCGGGGCATTCAAAGGCGAATAAAATACATACATTCTGTTGCCCTTGTGGAGTTTACAGTCTTGTCAGAGACACAGGTAAGAAACAAGAAAAGAAACAAATAAATGTATAATTACTGCTTACAACACACTCTATTAAAGAAATATATGGCATATAGAATACAAAACAGAGAGAATTTTGCATAGTGTGGTTAGAGGATGCCTGTCATTTAAACCTTGACTCAGCTGTGTGAAAAAGGAATGGCTTTCTCAGCCTTCAATAAATTCTGAATGCTTTTCTTAATTCTGACAGGTGGTTTCCATTATCTTGTGGCCATTCTACTTTTCTATGTTCTTATAAAAAAGATTTTTCAGCTTTGTCCTACAACTGATCAGGATTCACTGTGTGTTTGCAGTCAATTACATTGTTGTAAAGTAAAAAAAAAAATCTACTAAGGAAATGCCACTCTGTACTTCATCTCCCTGGAGCATATTCACTGTTATTCATTGAAGTGGTCGTATGACAGCACTTGTAGTTTGTTTTTCTTAATGACATTGATCCCTCTGAGCAGTTCCAAGCACGGAGACTTCCGAGGGCTCACATCCATCCAATCCCACAGCCACATATCAGAAACCCTTTAGGTCACGCAGTTCACATGGTATCTGTGGAATGCCTGGGGGACATTCAGGTTGGTGACCATGTCAGTCCCCTGGATACAAGCCTCATTCTACCCCTGACCAGTGACTTCACAGACTTATGCTGTAGGTCCT
>NW_006441955.1:37208724-37210650 GCF_000325575.1 Pteropus alecto | reverse complement strand
GGCGGATTCTTCACAACCTCACAGAGCTAATACAGGCAGATGCTTATGAGTCCAACAAATGGTTCATTTTGAGGCAGCTCCCCCAATCTTCTCAGAAGCAAGACAAAGGAAATGTAGGGACATGAGAGGCACAAAGTAGCCGCTGATGGCTGTGTCTGTGCACGCCCAACCCAGACAGGAAAATTATTGTGAATTCCAGTGAGTGAAAAAACAAATGTGGAGCGTCCCTCCCTGCATTCCTGAAGGAAATGTATAAATATTAAAAAGAGAAAGACAATCATGGGACAAGAATTCTTGAAGAGAGATTATTGATCTGGTTTTAAGCAATTTGAGGTGTTAAGAGCCACCAGAAAAGAACCACAACTAAGATTGTTGGATGACTATTAATTTGTGATTTATGAAATAAAAACATGTGCCTAATCTGGGCCTGCAACAGGTGAGAAATAAGTAGAGCAATAGGGAGTCAGGGAGAGAGACCCCAGTGGGGCCGTGTGTCCTGAATGAGTACCCATTGTATTACTGGTCAGACAAGTTACTTATCACTTGTTCAGTTCTCAGACTAAACTCAAATAAGGGCCTCAGATTTAAATCTGACATTGCTTTGAGAGCTTGTAATTCTCATAGGCATTTCTCATCAAGGTTGGATTCTTTCCTTTTATTCGTTCACCAAAATTTGTCGACCACCTACTATGTACCAGATGCTATTGTTGCTGGGTCTTCAGTGCAGGAAATAGAGAAAGTCCCTGCCCTCAGAGACATCACATTCTATCGGTTGGGGGGTAAGGTAGGGGGAGAAAGAAAATAAAAGAAATAAGCAAGTGCTATGAAAAACAATGAAGCAGGTAATAGGAGTGAGGGTGCAGGGTGATGAGAAGGGGGCCTTAAGAAAAATCTCTTTAAGGGCTATTAGATAGAGTGGTCAAGGAAGGCCCCTCTGATAAGTGAAATTAGTGCAGAAAGTGCAGAGTAAATCCCAAAAAGATGTGAGAGAGAGGGTTCCAGACAGAAGGGAAGAAGCAAGTGTGAAATCCCCGAGGCAGGAGTATACATGGCACAGTCAAGGAACAGCAACAAGATTGTGTGGTTGAGTAAATGAAGGAGAAAAATAGTAGAAAATAAGACCAGAGGTATAGGCAGAGGCCAGATGGAGCGGGACCTTGGGCTTCAGGTCTCATAGGCCACAAAAAGACCAGGATGGGAGCTGTGGAAAGGCTTTGAGCAGATAAGTGATGGTATCTAACTCAGACTTTAAAGGAATCACTCTGGCTGTGTGTACAAAACAGAGTAGAAGCAGGAATACCCCTGGGAGGAGACCAGGGTGGTCGACCGTTAGCACACTGTTAACTGAGCTTCATCATCCATACTAGGAAGCCAGGATTAAGGTGAGATGATAATGAAATCCTTGAGTTGGATTTCAAAGCCATAGAATTTCAATTAATCAGAAAATCTGTAGGATGGAATAGTCTTATGACCGCACTGTCCAATGTAGTCGTCACCAGCCACATATGTCTCTTGAGAACTTGAAATGCAGCTTGCCTCAATTGAGATAATTTATAAATATAAATTATACTGGGTTTCGAAGACTTGATATGCCACTCCTCCCAAAAAAAACCCAGAATGCAAAATATCTTATTAATAATTTTTATACTGATTATCTATTGAAATGATAATGTATTGATATGTTAGGTTAAGTAAAACATTCTCTTTTCTTTTTCTCCTCTTAGAACTTTTATTATATATAGTGTATAGGTCACATAAGGTAGCATTTTATTATATTTGTATTGTTTTCAAGCAAAAGCCTAACATCAATAAAAGGACAAAAGCTTGTATTTTTTTTCCTTTATACATTATAGAGCCCTGTACCCTGTTAGTCTCACCATATGTGCTTTGAAAAATGCTTGACCTTGTATTGAAGAGAAGGTCGTG
>NW_006441955.1:37171845-37208712 GCF_000325575.1 Pteropus alecto | reverse complement strand
GTGGGCCAGCTGCTCTCAGCATTATCAAGATCCAGTTCATCTTAATAAGATCATTCATAGAGCAACCAATACGCCAGTTGCCATAAAAAATATATAAATATTCAAAGGAATGAATTTGGCCAAGTAATGATAAAGGAAATTAATATCGCTTTTAAATTAGGACCACATTTCTCAAATGAAGTCAAAGGCTTTGGTTATAGGCTCTTCCTTTTCTCCTGCTACCTCTCCTTCTCCCCCAATCCTAAGGTCCCCACATTGAGCGCGTCCCTGTGACAGGGTTCAGTCCTGACATCTCCTGCTGTAAGGCATGGATAGAAATAAGACTTGCCTTAGGGCTTATGGAATCCAGACTTTAGGACTAAGGTTTAGCTCCGTAGCAGGGAGAGGGTAAGACTTCTTCTGGACTGGAAAAAAATATTTTTGAAGTTAATGTCTCCAGTTTCTTTTTACTTTTATTTTCTCTTCTTGTTTTATATTTTACAAGAACATGACAAAAGTAGCTAGAAACTTTTTTTTTTTTACTTTTTTAAATGTGACTACTAGAAAATTTAAAATCACATGACTACTAGACATTTAAAATCACATGACTACTAGAAATTTTAAAATCACAAGCTCATACTTGTGGCTCACGTTATAGTTTTATTGGACAACGCTGGTGTTATAAACCAAATTATACAGAGAAATCCTTTGTTATTTCAAGGTGATTGAAAATTTTTCAAAAATGTCTTGTCTGTCTCTGATTTTAGTAAACAAAGTTATGCAAAGCATAGCTAATATCATTGAATTTACTTCAATTAATGTGTCAGTGATTCTGCACCACCAAACTTTGTTCTAAACATTTCTTAGTGGCCCCATTGTCATGAAGATGGTGAAAAATAGCCCTTCCATCTGGCTCTGCCTTTGAAGGGATTCCTGGCCTGGGGTTCTCAGCTTCACTGATTTGGAGCAGGAACTCGATAGGTTTCCTAGCTGAGATCTTAGGGGCACATTGCTCAAGATGTGGTATGAGAACAGTGACTTTCCAGAAAAACAGGCTTTTCTGGGTCATTCTGTTTGGCCTCTTGCAAATTTATCTTTTCACCTCCCAAAGATGTACATGTCATGGGTTGGGCCCCAAACCCAGGCAGGGCAATGAAAGCCACAGGGTGGATCCACTGCATAGGGGCGGAGAGGTTCTAAAGGCCGTGAGCTTACACAAGTGAGGCTGTGGTACAGAAATAGGGTGGGGGCCCTCACAGAGACGACCACTGATATGAACTTAGCTCAGGTCGCTTCTCCCCCAATCCTAAGGCGACTTTCCAATGTTTCATTTCCCAGGAATGATCAAACTCTTGAAGAACAAGTTGAACTGATCAAGTTCACTAGAGGTGGCCATATACACTAAAAAGGCATCTTACTGATTTACAGAAAGAAAAATTGTCAGGCATCGGAATGTTAGGGTTAGAGAGTCCCTTTGCTCTGCTCTCTGTGGGAGAGGCCACTCAGGAGAGCAATCCAATAGAATTTGAAGATTGCTCAATAGACAAAGGCCGTGACTAAGAGTGATAGAAGGGTATTACAAACATTTTGGAAAAGAGAAAAGTAAATTCCCTCTGAAGAGTTAAACTATAAAGTTAAATCACCCATTAGGTCAGAGAAGAGCCATTTGTATTGGTTAACTTGGAGTGAACACTCAAGTAATATTCATGGTCTGCATGCATGTCTAATCTAAGAGTTAGTGAGACAGAATGATTCCCAGGTCAAAGAACGACTAGACTGAAATAGCAACGTATTTCATGGGGGAATGTGCTAATCTCACACTGAAGCACAGAAAAAGGGGACTTTCAGAAGCAAACTTTGGCTGTGCCCATTTGCACCATCCCAGGAGACTAGAGGGTGTTCTGACTGGAGGTGGACTGCAGGCCAATGAAAGCATAGATTTCCCAGCTGTGGAGTAGGACACATCCAGCTGTCAGAGCCTGAGCCATTCATCATCTGAGTCCTAGAGCTACGTTCCCTGGTTCTGAATCCAGTATCACCAAGCTGATAATTTGGCTTCTTGTGCAGCTTTTCTATGGGATAGACCATGCAAATAAGCTCAGTTAGATTATCTAGTCTGCCTAAGAGTTATATTTTTCCAGCCTGGTAAGTTATTTGGATTTATGGTTGGAGATAGGTTTTTAAGCATGACGTTTTTAAGCATAAAGCTCACGGAATGAAGCACATAAATGAATTGTGTTTCTGAGTCTACAAGACTTACTTGAGTGGCAAATTCACTAAGTCCAGCTAGTGTATCCCTTCTATTGAGAACCTTTCGTTACTAAAATTCCCCTGCCTTTTAGTACATTCTTCTGCAGTGAATACAAAGAATCATTTTTCAATCTGGCTGAGATGCCCAACTTGGAATCTGAAAGTCCAACCAGCTGACCACAGCCCCACACTTTAGACAGCTATGTAGACTACAGTCGTAAAGAGGAGAAAGACACTGAATTTTTACCCAGGAGAATCGAGAGTGCTTGATGAACAGATTTAGAACTAAAAGGGCTCAATTAAGTGCTGTCTGATTTATTTCCATTTTGAGCACGGGCCCATAAGAATAAACAGGTTCTTTAAGGCTAATATGCAAAACCTAAAGACCAAGGAAGAGCACTAAAAAGAGACACTAAATAGATTGATCACATCTATTCTAAATAAGGGCAGTTTCACTTGGGCCCTCATTGTATTCCCGTTAGGAGCTACTTTAGGACAAGTCCCCACATATACGCTGCTTGTGGAACTATTGTTTCAGAGTCAGAAGTACTTTGTCACTGCTGTTGTTTAACCATATACATTCTGACAAGCCAACAGACTCCTCGAACCCTTGGCCTGCCCTTCCCCATCACCCCACCTTAAAGGGAAAGAAGGAGAAAGGCTTCTTTCTGCTACCCCAAAAGTCCCTTGACCACCTCCCATAGAAAAAGTCCCTCTTTGATGAGGTTGAAGTTCTGTGCCTCTTAATCTCAGCACATCTCAGTTCTTTTGTCTGTAATAGCTCATTGATAAAGCTTTGCTCCAGATTCTTTCCTAACCATGATCTTCGAATCTATGCAAATCAGTACCTTGTAGCATGGTTTGAGATGCAGGACTCCTCCCCACGTTTCTCATTCATCTACTTGGGTTTGCTTTTTAGAAGATCACAATGTGAGTCAACTGGCTTAAATTTTCCCTTTTAAGCAGTAAAAGCAATAGCTAAACACATTTAACAGTTACTTAATAAAATTAAGTTAATGGCGTAGTTTGCCCATTCCCCCAAATAGCAGAAATCAGTTCCTTTAAAGGGAGCTCATAGCAAGAGCATAACTCTGACGCCCATCAGCTTAGAGTTTGGTCAGACCAAAATTTAGACTGCATTTCATAATGGAAAACGCCTGTCTAGTCCTTTAAGGTCAAACATGCAGAACCTGTATTTCTATCAATCAACACCATCCAATATTTACCAGGTCTGAGCTCAGAGCTATGCAGTTAAGCATTCTTGATCTCTTTCTTTTTATATCCTACTTGAAAAGACTAAGCTATCAAATATGTGTTTGATAAACAGGCAAGATGAGTAAACAAGGAAAATAAACAAATTAAGGAGGCCGACGATTTAGTAGGAACAGTTATTTTGTTCTTTGAAAAGTCTTAGGTTCTGGGTTACTTCTGAACATATCTGGAAATGAATGGGAGCAGGCTTTGAGTTCTTGATAGAACTTACAGAATATCAACTACCTTATGGGAAAGGAGAAGAGCCAGCTCTCAGTAGCCAAGTCTTAGATCTGTAAATGCTGGCTGCGGCCTTAAGGCAAGTCTTTTTCTCTGAGGCAACCACTAATGTAAAGCCTGATGTAAAGCTTTCTTCTTTCCATCTGACATTAGAAAAAAATGAAGTTTAAGGTAGTGAAGTAATTTCTCAAAACTTACACAGCTCAGGAGGTGCAAAGTTGAGATTCAAACCCAAAGGCCATGCTCTTCTCAATGAGCTTCATCTACCCAAACCTGCAGCCCTGAGATGTCTTCTAGGTCTCTTGGTATATCTGCCCTGGACCTTGCTTTGGGTGCACACTGGTATCCACAGCTGAGGGGGAAATGGCTTTGGCACAGGTACAAAGTAGCCTAGCACTGAGTGAGTGGCAAGTCAGGTACCACAGCTACCTCCAGACTTGAAAGGCAAGCAAAATCATTGTCGAGTGAATGCTCCCACTGCTTCGTCCAGGGACCTTTCAAATGATTACTTCAAAAGGAATAGAAATTAAACATTCTGTAGCATTCAGAGAGTATTTGAATGCATGCTAATTAATGACATAATGCACTTACTTATAACTTACCAGCCATTCCAGTGTTTCAGAGATCTTCCATAAACTGCTTATGACATTATCTTTTAAAGTAGGTGCTTCACTCCACAAGGCAGTCAGAAGGAAAACAAGGAGAGCACATAAAGTCAGCAGTAGTATTTGCATGCTGTATATATTCGAGTGCAGTCAGAAACCAGAAACCACTCCAGGTTTCTCAAACAAAGTGGATTTAATACAGAGAATTGATTGCAAAGGTAACGGAAGAGCTGAGAAATCAAAGAGGACACAGGGAGACAACCTCAAGAGGAGCAAGAGCAGACATCAGCTACTACTCCTAGAGATGAAGGGACAACAGGTAGTGCTACCAGATCCCAGGGGTAGGATTGCCTTGCTGGGTCCAAGGAAGAGACGTAGTCAACAGAGGCCACGCTAACTTAAGTGGGAGCTGGAGATGGAGAGAAATACTCTGGCTTCTCCCTTTCTCTTGCCCTCCAGTCTTCTAGCAGTTCTTCCCAATGACTGAACTTAAAAGCTGGAGGGCAAGGGAGCCTGGTAAATGCCCTTCCCTATCATCCAGGGCTGGACAGAGAAGAAACAATTTTGAATCTAAGGACAAATGTGCACTACAGAGAAATCGACAATGTGGTGGTGAACAGGCTGCAAACATGGCGATGGATGGGGCAAAGTGGAGAAAGGAGAGATTGAAAGGATTGCTGTAGGTCACTGACTAATGAGGAGGTAGCATGTGAGGACTTTTCCACTCAACACTCACGAAAGTGATTATGAAAACTTATGAAAGCGTTTTAGGAAAATGAAGAAGAGGGTCATAATAATGAGTTAAAATCCAAGAAGCATGAACTCTAAGGAAGTACTAAAGAATGATGCATGCTTGGTTTGCAAAATAGAAGATTTAGAAACAGTACAGAACTAACTTCTTGTAGACACAAGTCATTGTAATAAAGCTGGTCTAGATGGATGCAGATTGAAAGCAGCAACTGACTAAAGAGGAACAGCCAAACCAGGACAGAGTCGCCCCGACTCTGGTGGAAGGTGGAAGGCTGTATGTCTGGATCCCCATGCATCTAAGTCCAGGATTGCGAAGTGCACTGCCCAAATTGCAATTGTGCTAGGCCCTCTTGTCTCCGGGGTCAGTAAACATCATTTATTTATGCATTTCACAGAAATTCGTTGAACTCCTACAATGTACCAGGCACTATTCTAAGTATTACAGAATAAAAACAGGCAAATAATAAGAACACTCCCACCCCTTGTGCGAGCCAAAGCAATACAGTCCATTTCATCTGGAGGAGGGAGAGGTAGAGGGTGTCCTGGCAAGGTATGGTCAAAGAGAATCCTCAACCCCTACTTGTTTTTCCCATTTCTGGCAGACACACTTATGACAGTTAAACATGCAATAGGGAAGCATCTGCTTCATTAATAAAGATATTACTATAAAGAACAATGATATTTCCCCCTGTATTCTAGTTTATTCGATTCAACTCAACGAATATTTATTGTGTGTCAATTCAATGTCTGGAACTGGAGCTACAGAGATGAACATTTTCTTTAAAAAGCATTGCCTTTGCCCTCAGGATAGAAGGAATGCCAAATCCATGCAATTTCAAGTCTGGAAATTGCTGCCAGAGAACTGAGTCCTCCACAGGTTTATGCAGAAGGTGGAGAATATTTTTCCCACCAGGGCAAAGCAGTGGTGATACCAGTCAAGGCAACATGAAACTGACCTGAGCCAGCTCTGCAGCCCTCTGATCACTATGTCTGAGGCCTTATTTTCAACAAGGAATAGCTCTTTAGATTTTGCCTTGTGAAAAGAAATTTAGTGCTCTCTTTGGCAGTACATATACTAAAATTAGAATGATAGGGAGATCGGCATGAAGCAGTCCATATTTTTGTGATCGAGTGAAGCACAGAGGACTTTTAGGGCTCGGCATGATACCATAATAATGGATAAATGTCCAAACCCAGAGAATGTACAACACCAAGAATGAACCGTATGTAAACTATAGACTTTGGGTGATAATGATGTGTCACTGTAGTTTCATCTATTGTAACATATGGACCACTCTGGTGGAGGATGTTGACAATGGGGAAAGCTATGCATGCTTGGGGGCATATGGGAAATCTCTGCACTTCCTGCTTAATTTTGCTATAAACCTAAAACTATTCTTAAAAAAAAAAAAATAAAGTTTTAATTTTGAAAGAATGATAATAGAAGGGAGAGAAGGAGAAGAAAAAGTTTAGGCACGAAAACAGCTGAGTAAACTCCCTGGAATAGCCGGACAGAAACGAGACAGGCTCCTGAGCATCTCTGCAGGGGCCTGAGACAATGCTAACAGTTCCACGACAAGCCTTCACAGTCTATCTCTCCCCATCTGGAAGGGAACACGGAGTGGAGACATATGTTAGTCTAAATTTCTCCTGTTATATTAAAGCTTTGTATAAAACACCTAAAAATTTACCTAGTCTAGTACTAAAGTTCACTTTTCGATTTATTAATATTTACAGGGAAAATACATCTGAACAAATTTCTTACACTATAAAAATCGTTTTGATGTGTTTCTCTGGACTGAGAAGGAAAAAGAAGACTCTAGTTATTATTCAAGATATTTTTTCTTCTGGTGTTATGCTCAGATTTACTCTCCTGGGATGGTACTGTTGTGTCTTAAAAGCAAAGATACATTTCTGTTTCATAAGACAGAATAAGTCAAATCTAAACCTGGACATCCTTGGTGTAAAATCTCTGCTTTATGGAATATCTGTTTGCCTTGAAAAATTAAATTTTTAAGCATAATCAAGGTCTTAGTTAGCCAAGGGTGTCCGTTTACTCAGTCACAGGATATTAGGTATCATGTAGCAATTTGTACAGAGCTCTCAATCTGTTTGTGTTTTCCAGAAAGGATAAGGACTGTTGTGGCTTTCCCTGCCCTCCACTCTGACCAGATTTGCAGCCTGGAACTCTGCAGAATTGCCCAGGAAACACCTCTCATCCATTCTGGCTCAGGACAGATCTTCTCTCTGACCTTACCCAATGGCTTCCTGCTTCCTCATTTTGAGTGAATTTGTCTAGAAAAAAAAGTTAGTCTATCCAGATCTGTTACTAATTAGCATTTTGAACATGACACTAATCTAAGGGATTGTGTTACTTTAGTTAAAAAGAAATAGTCTCAAAACGGAGTCACTTGTACAAAGCCCTACATCAGCAAACCAAGACTTAATACCTAATCTGATGGCTGTTTTAGCTTCTCCCAGGAATATAAGCTTAACCAGTCAGTCTGGAATTTCTTGCTTAGCACTAGTACAGTAATCTGCCTGATAGACCCCTGCCTTCCCCCAAAGAAAGGCGCCCTTACCTGAAATAGTCCTTCCTTTCGTTTATGACTTTCTCATCCTACTCCGTTTCTGTCTTTTAAAACCTTTCCTTTTCTGTAGCTCTTTGAAGCTCCTTTCTATTTGCTAGATGGGATGCTGCCCGATTCAAGAATCACTGAATAGAGTCAATTAGATCCTCAAATTTACGAAGATGAATTTTTTTTTAACACTTTCAACATCTGAAGACATAGTAATGTTTTAGGCTTTGTCCACAAAGTCAAAACCGTGTAATTTTTGTCATTGGCTAGGGCAACCAAGTCAGAACTTTACACATTGATCCAACAATTGTTTGGGGCTGAACCTGAGGGTTGGGTGGATTTTTGTTTTGTTTGCTTCTTTTGCTTATTCATTCAAACGGCTAAAGTAGTTTAACAGGTATGGGAGGGCAGGATCAGATTCAGGCCCATCCCCAGCATTAATTAAAAGATTTATATAAAGATTACTGTCTTGGAAAGTAATGAAATTTGCTGCTAAAGCAAGCTGAACTCACCCTTGGAGAGAATAAGAGAATAGGTGATAAAAGAAAAAACAAAATGGACAGAAGGGCATCCAAATATTTGAGCTACCTACCACTCGCCAGGGGATGCAAATACGAAAACAGGCTCTGGAATTTTATTTCAAGCCATGCGACCATTTGTATTATTGTTGTTGCTTTGTTTTGTTTTTGTAAAGGCATTGTTTCCAGTTTTCAAAGTCTGAATGGTCATTTTAATATGCAATAATTCAAGTTAGCCGGGTGAGATTGAAATGATAAAATAGTTCCCCACCCAGAACTGAGCACTCCTTTCTCAGAACTCTGCAGCACTTTTCATTCTACTTGGGTCACTTAGCACAATGTCTTCCGTAGTATATATAGCACATATTTCTGCCTTCACCTCTCTATGCCCCCTTGAGGGCAGGGGGAACATTTTGATCTTCTCGGTGCCTCCACAGTACCTCACCCTGTGCCGGCACACGGTGGGGGCTTAAGGTGGGGTGCTAATCGGCCGGGTCATGGTCAAGTGTACATGCTCTGGAACCAAACAACTGCTTTGAGCCCCAGCTCTGCCACATCCTACTATGTGATCTTGAGCAAGTTATTTTAGCATTGCTAAGACTGTTTATAATATCTGCTTCCCAGGATTTTCATGAGAAGTTAACTAGATAATCCTAGTACATAATAAGAACTCAAAACATTTAAGATGTTATTAGTGGCCAAATCGTAATGATCTAGACAGAAATGTTCATCAATACTGGTAAACAATTATTTATTTATAAAGTGTACCGGCAAAGAGAAACCTACTCCTGTAGACTAGCACTTAGAGAAGATGGGAATGATAGAAGGCGGGTAAGGGAAAACCACCATTACTTGTCCAGTATCATCAAGAAGGCTTTAAAGATACAAATTAGTAGCTGAAGAATGGTCACGGGGATGGGGAGCATGACACAGAGAATGCAGTTAGCATTAATACGATGGTTAGGTGGAGGGCCAGGGGACGGAGGGAGCAATTGGTGGGATCGTTTTATGAACTACATAGATGTCTAATCAAAGCACTGTATACTTGAAACTAGTAAACTAATAAATAAGTAAGTAAATAAATAAATAAGTAAGTAAGTAAATAAATAAATAAATAAATAAATAAATAAGTTAGAGAAAAAAAAAAGAAGACTTTAAAGAACTGCAGTTTTAGGACCTCTTAGTTGAAGGGAGAACCCAAAGAGTTTCTCTGGAAGAGTCTTATAGGCAAGCAGGAGAATCCCAGAATACAGCTCTGTGCCTCACTCTCTGAATTGTCCCTATCAAGTTTTCTCCTCCCCAAAGCCCTTCCCAGAACAACACATCTCTGCTGAGCTTGGAAAGGGATGGACACTGAGGAGCAGGTACAGAGCCTGTCATACAACCAGCTGCCACCTACCCTTCCCCTTCAGGAGTACCTGCTTTGGGTATTCTGCCTTGAGAGCTGTACACCAACTGCATGGCTATGTCTCAGTAATAATGGACAGTGACAAGATTGCAATAACCATAATTATTGCACATGCTAATCCCGAAATAGAATAAACAGACCCACAAGCAAATGGCCACTAATATCTCAGTTAATCCAGTGACAAAAAAAAAAATAATAATAGGTCTGAATTTGGTCTCAAACTCTCATAACCAGTTTATATCTGGAAACATATGATGCTTTGAATCAAGTCAATTTAGAAGTTGTGTTCACAGAAACTATGAACTATAATCCTTCGAAGAAGATAACTGTTAATTAAAAACTTAAAAAAGAATTGGCAATAGTACTAGTTGGTACAACTAGTATAACATATTAGCCATGAAAATGTGCTCTGGCCCACATGCCCAAGGCTCTAAGGTAGCAAAACACAGAATATGAGATCTGCACCAGTGTTTCACTGTGCCCATTTCACACTTAAAGAAACTGAAACCCTGAGAAATCAAATGGCTTACACACAGGCGCACATGCACACACCACATATAAATTTCTCCCCCTTAGTGGAAGGAGTTTATACCATTTTTCCACGCCCATTTATGATTCTAAGACTTGGCTCTTCCCATGGCCTCAAAACCCAGTTTGTTTTGTTCTTGGATTAAGTAAACTATTCAAACTAAAGGCTTGACTTGTTCTTAATCTTCGCTTTGAAATACTGACTTAGAGAATTAGTGTCCTGCCCAACAGACCCAGGCACTGAAGGAAGCAAAGAGCCAGCACGCAGACTTCTTTAGCAATCGAAAGTGCTTGGGTCAGAGATCCAGGGACCAGATTTTCATAGAGCTCATGTCGGAACCAGCATACCATAGTCAAAGATCAAAGCAGAGACAGAGATAAGAGGAAGTTATCTGGGGAGGCACCAGATACTACAGTGGCCAAAGCCAACTGCAATGAAGGAAGCAGCTCTCTTGGGTAATCTAGGGTAGGCGGAATTCTCTGTGAAAGAGAACCACAGAGATGGTGTGCCTTTTGCACACTTGCAATAAAAATATTTCTGATGGGAGGGAGAAAAAGAGCCCAAAGTGATTCTTCCTGGGATCAACTTCAGCCATGGGATCTCAGACACCAGCTACATTTTACTAAGCTGCATTTAAGGCGATGTGGAAATGACCCCATAGGCAGGCCCCAAAGGTAGTGACTGTTCAACCAAGCAGGGCTGTAGATGCCCAGGAACTGGTGCCACCTGACCTGCTTCCAGACGCAGGTTCAGAGATTGGCATGAGGCAACCTAGATTAGGTCTGAGGAAGCAATACACCGTAGAGGATCAGGCCGTTGGCAGAGAAGGCCGTGGATCCCGCAGGAGGGAGCTGACCTGCAGAAGCATCCCCACTGGGCTCTCGAGTAAGGAGAAATCATCATACAGAGACCTGTGGAAATACAATTGACTCCAGCAAGTCTATCTTGAACCTGGACATTTGTATCATAATGACAAACAGGAAACAGATTTAAGTGAGAAAGGTGATGAGGAAGGCTGATAGATAAGCAGAAGTGATTCTGGATTAAACTAACTCATCAGCTCATTTATGCCGTAAGCAAGAAATAGGTCAGAAGGGCCCTCCTAACCCAAATTCTAGTATATTAATTGTAATCATGATCTATATTGTTTTATGAATAACAGAAATGTTGAGCAGCATTTATTTTATGTTGTCAGGGTGGGGGAAAGCCATTTTCAAGTAGAATCTTTTTTTCTGCTCTAAAGAAAAAAATCTGAATGTAGAAAAACATTAAAGATCATATGAGTTGGAAACAAAGCAAAAATAGGCACCCTTTATTCTCGAGTAAGGCCAGGTTTTGGCTTAGTTTTCTTTTGGAGATTTTCCTTATTTTGAAGCCAGTAACTTCAAAGAGGGCCACCTTCACAAGTCAGGGAACATTAGGGGAAAAGGAAAAGGACTTGAACCCATGCAGTGGTTTCCATTGGTGCTTATGGAGCTGCACCCTACAGCTCAAGTGCCTGCTTTCGAATCCCAGCTCTGCCACTTCCCAGCTATGTAACCCTAGGCAAGTTTATTAACCTCTCTGGGCTTTGGGTTAACTCACGTGTATAAAATTCTACCTACTTCTCACAGGGTTGTCGTGAGGACTAAAGAAATTACTACCTAGAGGATGCTAGAAAAGTATTTTGTGACCATTTTTACCGCTTGCAAATAATAGAAATAGATTGCTATTGAAGATCACTGAATATTTCCAAATGATCATTTGCTTTTCTACTGGTATCATGACATCAACTAAGCAGAAATAAAAGAAGCTAAATGTACAGATAATAAAGTTACTTTTCAGATTTCCTGGATTCTCAGAAAATGTTGTCATCTCAGGATATGTCTAGTTTATCATCCATTCATTTGGAAAATATTCGATGGTAGAAACTAAGCATTAGAGGTGCTGTCCTTCAGAGAAGGAACAAAGTAGACACATTCCTGCCTGCATGATGCTTAGACCAGAGCAGAAGAGAATGACATAAGTAACCTAAATATAGGAAAACGAAATGTGATAGGAGGGTGAGTGTGGGGTTGTGGCTGTTGACCAAGTGGAAGGCTGCATCTTGAACAGCCTTGTAACTCCTCCCAGGTGACAGCACAGGTCAGGCACATAGTAGATACTCAATAAATGTTCACTGAATTAATGGATACAGCACCTATTGTGATGTATTGCACTCACGTTGTCCTTTATCTCATAATCTTCAAGCAAGAACACATATTCTTCTTTTTGTGTCCCTAGCACCTAACATCATGCCTAGAACATAGAGCAGGGGGTCAACAAATGTAAATTGAATTGATCTGAATGACTGATAAAACCTAATGTGCCTCTGACCTTTTCAACTGTAACTGACTTATTCAAAGAAGTAAGAAACTTAATGAGATCAGTAGCCAAGTTATTTTTAGGAAGTGGGTCTTTTAGTCCCCATCTCAATTATATATGTAGCTGATTTTCTGCTCAGTCTTAGCTGCCAGGACCTCCTCTTTCTTAGTAAAACTCCCCTCCTTTAGTGTTAGGGTCCCATCTTGTCCTCCCCCATCTCTCTGGACATTCCTTTAATTTTTTCCCTGGATCGTCATGTGTCAGCATAACATGGGCACCTCCCAGCCTCAGTCCTAGGCTATTGTTTCTGTTGAGCCCCTAACTTCATCAACTTGCTCCCTCCAGTAGCAGAACCCCTCAGCCCCAGCCCCGGGAGCTGACACATGACACGAGACTGAACACGTGACCTAGACCCAGGAGTGAGCATGTGCCCCAAGCAGGAACAATCAAAGTCCCTCCCTGGTGCTGATGGCTGGACCCTGGTGTGATGAAGTTGAGAGGATGTGGCTCTGGGGCTATTGGCAGCATCCAGGCCCTACTACAGAGAGTGCATCTGCAGAGAAAAATGGAGACCAGCTGAGTTGGGAGAGGGCAGGCAAGAGCAAAAGAGACACCCAGTCTCAGAGGCCCTGGCTTCTGTAGCCTTTCTATTGGGCTATGAGCTTCCCGGACTTATAAACCTATACATTCCCCCTTTAATTTGACTAGGCCATGTGGGTTGCTGTTGCTTGTTTAGGGATTTGCTGGCACTATAGACCCTCCCTTAGAAACCTTGTTCACTTTTACACCTTTGACCAAACCTCTAGGCAAATGGCTCCCAATTTCTGTCCCCAGCCTCAATCTCTCCCCGAGCCTCGGGACCCCATTTCCAACTCTATGCTGGGCATTTTTCCTGGAGGTCTACTGTCCCTCAACTTGAATATTTCAAAACTCATTGTTTTTGAGCCAGCCTTCTCTTCTAGGCTCTATCTTGACCTGTGGTGCCACCTTTCTCTATCCCAAGACCTTACTTCTCTCTTTCCTTCCTGCCTCACCCACGATCAGGCCCTAGGTCCTGCTGCTGCTGCTTCCATACTGTTTCCTACAGCTATCATTTTTTTCTACTCTTCAGCCACCATGTCAGGTAGATGCCTAGCTTCTTGCTCTGTCCCCCTGACTCAATTCTTGTGACATACCATGACCTGAAGAGCAAATTTCCTAAGGCACTGTCCGCTAAATCAAGTCCAGACTTAGCGGAGTCCATAAAACTGCCCGCCAGCCATCTTTCCAGCTTCCAACCACACTTCTCATCTACAAGACTCCTGCTCTCTAAACCCATTATCCAGCCTCACCCACCAACCCATACCTCAGCCCTTGGCTCACCCCTTCCCGCTCTGCTTTCCTTTGTGGTCTAACTCAAATACTGCTTTCCTCAGGGAAACTTCTCTCATCACCCTAGTGAAAAGTGAACTCTCCGCTTGGAGGTCCTAAATACCTTTTATATCTTTAAACAAAGCCTTACGGATACAGAGGATCTACTATGTGCAGATATCCCCATGCCAGGCTCTGGGGATATTGCTAAAGATAAGCCGTCTCTGCTGGCACAGAGCTCTCAATCTACCAGTGAGAGACATGCAACTTGTCCCCACTTCATGTATACTGCCTTCTCCTGTAGAAGCTGACAGATTTGTCTCAGCTCCTTGACTAACTTCCAAGATATTTTAGAAAAGGGACTCATAAAACAGTCCCTGACACATTGCTCTACACATAGTAATCCCTCAATAAATATTTATTAACCCATATAAGGCAGGTCTTGGTTAACAAAGGATAAGAGGTGTAAAACAAATGTTATTCTTAAAATTAAGGTCCAGACTTCAGATCGATCCTTTTGATTTGGTCATTTTAACAGCTGTATCTATAGTTTGCCAAATTCTAACAACCCAGTCACTGTCACGGTAACACAAACACCCTCTGTAGTATATTTCCTGTTATTTCCATTATGATAGGGAATATGAGTCATTTCATGGTTTATAGCTGACTTAGAACTGTGATTTGCTACAGTATCATGAACTTAAAAGTTAATGGTTTAGGATGGCAATTACACTAGCCAAATATTATTAACATGCTTCTAGTGTGGAAATAACTTCCCTTATCCAGAAATTACTTCCTGGCTAGAAAGCTGTTTAATAGAGGAATTTGGTGTAATAGGACGGAGTATCATCTATTAAAGGCAACAAGCAATTGAATGGGCAATGAGCTAAAATTTTGGAACATCTGTGAACTGTGCTATTTTATAAAATGTCAACAAATAAATTACCTTAAAAAAATGAAGCCTCACTAATGTTTTAATTCTTCATTTTAGGAATCTCACACCTAGTTATCTTTTTTGTTAGACTTGCCTTTTTACAAAGTTGTCTTTTTATATTGGAATTCATTTTTTTTCTCACATGTGTAAAACAAGTTCATCAATACATTCGAATTGATGAAGTCTATATACTTCAAGCCTACAAAGAATTTTCTGAGTTAAAAATAATTCTTTGATGAACTGACCATGACATACCTAAATCTTATGCTTTTTTATTTGCATGGAACAAAATTTATTAAGAAATAACATTATTAAGATTGTTTTATATCCAATCTAAAATACTGACAGAAAATCATTCAAACCATTAAAGTCGAGACAGTAAGTAGGAGTGATGATATATTTCATAGGAAAAGGACTCTTGTTTTATTCTGTATATTCAGAGCCTAGCAGAGAACTAAGCATCAGTAGACATTTAAGTAGTTATTGGATAAATGAATTTCAGTTCATTAAATTAGTGATATATCAGGTATAAGGAATTATAGAAATGGAGAATTAAGGGATGCTTACATAAAAATGATACTATGTAAAAACTTTCAAATCATGTTATATTAATAACATGTTAAAGTTTTCATATTAAATGACTTTTTGTTACTAAAACAATATCCATAATTTATATTTATCTATTTTGTCACCATTGTATGCAGAGAATAAAAGTAATACTTAATGTTCATCAAAATGAAAGTTAACAGGTAGTTTGATAAGCCTTAGGTTTATAAAGATAGTTGTGTGCTGAAAATACCAATCCTTGTCTAAGGTTTGAACTGGAAGCTTTCTCTCTAAAATTATCCTTTTCAGAATGCTGGTGCTATGTCGACACTTATTTGGCAAAGTTTTCTTTAAACTATTCTAGATAGTTAATAGAAGGAATTTGAATGACCAGGACAATAGATTTCATTGTATGGGCTTTCAACCCATTTTTAATTGTTTTTATTTAATCTTGGTCTAAATGTTAGCTGTTGGACTAGTATATAATTATTTTTACAAAATGCATAATCATGACTGCCAAATTTTCCATGACTAACTATACCCTGCCAGATGTGTTTTATGTTCTGCTGAGTCACATTTTTTTTTCCAGGACTCTGTGTTCCCACTCTTAATTCCCTTTGGTCTTTTTTCATATTTTTCCTTTTACCTGAATTTTAAGTAAAATGATTTCGTAGCAATTTTTACCATTTCATTTGCATAAAATAATTTTATATGAATTACCCTCAATTTTACCTGTTATCATAAGCTTAACCTATATGCCTTTCCAGGGGAGGTATACATTTTGTGCAATTTATTCTGAAAAGTCATTAAGCCTTTCTATGAAAGAAGAGCTCTCAACAGCCTCATCACATGGCTGAATCACTAGAGAATCCAGTCTTTTTAAAAAATGCTAACCAGTTCCAAAACTTCCACATTTGTTTTCTGCTCTTCAGCTACCTCTCTTCCTGATTAGATTTTCTGGCTGTAGCAAGGATCAGTAATCACTAGTTAGACAGCAAGAGCTTGGTGTCAGGTGATGCCTTACAAACCACAATGGATCTGTTTTGTTGTTGTTGTTGTTGTTGTTGTTGTTGTTTACTGATCTGAGCATCGTGGAACACTCGCTGCCTGGCCCCTAGACAGAAAAATTTCAGCGACAAATTTCAATTCCTGAATGCCAATGAAAATATTTGGCTGCATGCGTGGTTCCTAGAAGTATTCATTGATTCAAAATATATTCAAAAACAACAATTGTGCAAAGGGTTGAGAGATGTAAAGAAAAAAATCCATCTTTATTCCTCCAAGGAGCTCTAGTGGGGAAGACAGACAACAAACACACCGTTGAAATCAAGTAAAGCACTCAATAAAATATATCTGTGAAATTGTTGGAGAGTACTACAGAAATACAGAGGAAAGACTGCAACATCACCTCAGTCATCTTTAGACTCCTCATCAACCACATTTCATCACTGGTTATGCAAAGGCAATGCAACCACTTGTACATGTCTCCCTGCACGCATGTTTCAAGGAATAGCCATCCAGATATTTCTACTGGAGAACAGTGAGTTTCCCAAACTGCAAGTATGTTCTACACCAGCTGCAGAGAATTGTTGAGTGCCTATGAATGAATAATTAATCCAATAAGCCTGGGTTTGTGGCCCAATCTGACTTCCACGCATTTGGAAGTAGAAGAAAATATGGCTGTGGAAAGAAAGCTCCTGGGGTCAGAAACCAGATCTGCCCTGTGAAGTTAGGCAAGCCGGTTCACTCAGGTCAGATGGTCACAGGATCTTCATCTGTAAAATGATGTCTGTGGGGTCCCCTCCAGTGCTCTGACATTCTAACATCTAATCATAGAGGAACTGGTCAGGCCCGCCTGATTATCATTATAGTTTAGGAACTTTTCAAACTTCTCAGAATCTCCAAGACATATCCTATAGGAGGGAACTTTGGTAACTGCTAAGCTCGACTTTACTGAAAGGGGTAAAAAATTGTGTAACATTAGTGAAAATTTTTAACAATCGGTTTGTTCCTGTGCAATAAACATCAACAGTGAAATTGTAGAAGTGACTTTTAACGGTGCTGAGCAGCAGCTGATCCAGAAATCATCTGGCCACAGTCTGATCAACCAGAAAAAAAAATTGCCATGAGATGTTATTTAACATAGACAGTTTCTCCCTCTTCTTCTTGAAAACAGTAAAAATTTTCAGCCTTTTTTCAAATCTCAAAGAATGCTATTTTATATTTACTCAAAAATCTATGCAAACATCCAAGAAATTCCTCTATATTCTGCCTGATAATTTTAGTGAATGCGCAAAATAGATATTCATGTAATTTATCAAACTTTTAGGCACCTTTTGTGTCACAATCTAATGTAAACATATTTTCTTACTAAATTGCCTATCCTAATACTGCTTAAAGCACTTTATGATTTCAGGACAGTCAGTGGCTCCAAACAGAAGCTGTAGACAGAGCAACAATTCCTTGGGTTTTCTAAGGCACTTGATTGAAGTGTAACATTTTCTCCTAACTACCTTCAACTCTACAGTACAAAGAATCACAGTCCAGGTGAGGCCAAAGACCTGTTAGAGAAAATGACTCAGTCCAGAGACTGCAAAAAGAAGGACTGCATGGCTTACTTCTGCAAATATAAACTTTGTGGGGTTTAGAACTGGAAGAGAGCTCAAAGAGGAAACCAGCAAGTACAGTTTCTAGCTCCCAGGAAAGAGGGACTACAAGAACTGAACCCGGTTGTGTTACTTCAGTTCGGGCAAAGGGAGAAAATAAAACTTTTGCAAAGTTGTATTTCTTTTGAAATGAGTGCAATCCTATGGCTAAGCAGGCTATATGTAAATGTGTATAGAGGATGCACTAAAATGCAAGGCTGATATGGGGGCGTGGGGGGGAGGGCCGGGATCAGGAGAGGGAAAAAAGACTCCACTCTTCCCTAAAAACTCTCCAGTCTGTCTTGGATGCAACTACAGAGTAATCATTAACACATGATAGAAAGTGCTTTAACAATGTATACAATGGCACCCAGTAGAATAGAAGTGGACATTCTCTTGCCTGACCATTTTACAGGAAAGCCCTAAAGAAGAAGCCAGAAACGAACTCCAAAAAAAAAATAAATAAATAAAGAAAAGAAAAGAAATAAAAGAAAAAAGAAAGAAAACAAGGCTTAAGACTAGTGGCATGAAAATCTGATTATAATTTTTAATTTTTTGTTTCTCTGCACTTGAGCAGAACTAACTCAATCCCACATATGTCTTCTTCAATGTGAGAACAATTCTTTCTGGAACCACAGGACTACAGATGTCACGCTAGAACTCTCCCAGAGGCAAACTGCCAGGTTTGGGGCTGCTTTTCCTTGGTCGCTACCCGGGATTCGGCTGGGTTGTGCCGGGGCTAACTGACCTTCGCACCTGTGGGCAGACTCCTGCATTTGCACCACGTTTATAGTATGCGACCCACGCTAAGGTCCCTGTAGGGTAGGAAGACCAGGTATCATTGCCTTCGGGGTAGAAGACGAAACTGCAGCTGGGAGAGGGCAGTGCTCATCCTCACGCGGTTACTGGGCTGCAAATTCCGAAGCTCAACCCCACGTGAGCAAAGCGCTGGGGAGGTGACCTCCGCTGTCCAAGCGGAGCCGGGAGCGGGTACCTGCTATTAAACTTGGTAAATGTTGCTGCTCCACCGGCCGGGACAACATTATATCACCAAGTGGAAGGGAAGAATCCCTCTCCGCCACCTCGAGAACTCCTTCTAACAGAACTGCCGCTCACTCAGGCTGGGCCGCGGGGTCGCTGACCTAGGGATCCCGGGGGCCTAGGGGATGAAGGGACAGGGGACCTGGGGGTGAGGAGGTGCGGGAGGCCTGGTTCCCCTCGACACCTGGAGCGGCCAGCGACGGAGGAGCAGCTTGGTGCTCCGCGATGCAGTTGAATCACGGGTGAATCACCCCTTTCAGGGTCTCGGAGTTTCCTACGGGGAGGAGGCGGGGCAGGGGTGTGGACTCACCGGGGCCGCCCACAACGGCGGCGAGTGACCCGGCGGGGGCGGGGAGTCGGGAGGAGAGGCGGGGCTCGCGCTGGGGACCGCTGAGGCGCGGGTGTCCGCGCGGCCCTTTATAGCGCGCCCCGAGACTCGGTGCTCCCCCAGACGCGAGCTCCCGGCGCCCCGTCCCGCTCCCTCCTGCCGTCCTGGGGCGCCTTCAGCCCGACCGCTACAGCCTCCAGCGTGCAACGGCATTCTCCTGACTTCGCCGCCAGATCAGGGACATGGCGACCCCCACCTGGCCCTGGGTGCCCTACCCCGAAGCTGCTGTCTCTCGGACAATCCTCTTCGGCTGGGTCCTCGTTCAGTTGGCCGGAGCCTCAGGTGAGTGGCACCTGCCCCCTGAATCCATAGGGTACGCTGCCCTGAGGAGTGGGTACAGTCCTGGCTGCAGAGGTCTCGCCCTACTGTACGTAGGTGTCCCTGCGCGCCCACCGGACTTGGCGGCGCGCGCCCACAGCGTTTGAATGAACCGCGTCCCGGGGCGGGCAGGCGGGAATAGGTGTTTCTCGCCTGGGATCCTGCCTGCCCCTTCTATTAGACAATGCTTGCGCATTGTTGCTTAAGTGGATTTGTGGCTCCAGCTTTAAGTTTAGAAAAAGATCTTCCCAGTGACCTGGAAGGTGGTGGGACTTAGGTCCTCACCTGCACAGGTCGGCGTGCAAGGGTTGGATATTAACCTTAATTAAATGTGCACTTGCCTTAGTAAAGAGCAGTCCTCGGTCTTGTCTTGATCTTTTTTGGGGGGAGAGGGGGGATTGGGTTAAAGGCAATCCTAAATGTCACTTAGATTTGAGCAGTCACCACATTGTTCATGCCCCATATGCCTATTGTGTGCGGGGGCGGGAAGGGGAGCGGGGATGGGGGATGGCAAGGCAGGCGGAAATTGATCTACTTAGTACTGGCAAAGAGACCTTAATAATAAAGCATCTTAACCGATGTGCATCCGTTGGTGTGACAGACTGCACGTCTGCCTAGGTGTCTGTGGCACTTTCGATATAGAGACATGTTAGATATAAATGAAAGAAGTCAAGATTTGATTTTTCCATTTTATGCAACCCTAACTCTTCTCACACATGGGATTTGCCCTTTTCCATGATTTATGGAAGACCATATCCAGCCTCCCCTGATAGAGTTGAACCTTAGAGTCCCACACTTCCTCATCTGGGCCATGGCCATCCTGGGATACTGATGGCTCCTGGGCTGTGCTTCCAGATCAAATTATCACAGGATTTCCCCCATGAATAATTTCAAACAAGGATTTCAAGCTCCTTGCCTCTTTCCTTAGATTACAAGGAACATTTTGCTGTGAGAAAATTCTAGGTTTAGAAAAAATTTGAAGTTTTCCTTTCTCTTGATAATTCAATAGTGAAGCTTTTGTGATTGGAAAAAAAAAATAATGCGAGGTTTACGGTGATGTTGAGAAGGGGGCGGGAAAGTTTTTTATACCATCAACATGAAATCAGGTACTGAGAAGTTCATGTAATAATAGCTCTTTCTCTGTTATTTGAAGGCACTACAGGTGTCGTGGTAGCATATAATTTAACTTGGAAATCAACTAATTTCAAGACAATTTTGGAGTGGGAACCCAAACCCATCAATCATGGCTACACTGTTCAGATAAGGTAAGCTAGGCACAAAAAAGAAAAAAAGAAAAGAAAAATAATTTTTTAATGTTCCCACTTTCTTGTGCTGAATACAAATGTCTTTAGAGCTGATTACTGGATGAAACTATTTAATAGATGACAAAGAAAAGGGCGTTCATGGTAATTTGCTGACCAGAGCCATACTCTCTCAAGCCTGCATGCAACATTTCCCAGACCTTAAACTGATAGAATGTTTTAATTGTTTCAAGAGACGATAGGAAAATTCCTAAGTGTGGTATGAGCTGCGGAGAGGTGAAACTTCTTGAGCAGGCTGTGGTGGCACTGGTAGATAGAGTCCTGGATGGATGATAACTAATCTCATTGAAGTGCACTGGTCTTTTTCCATGCTGTCTAGACTGTGAGTCTGCTCTAACGTGTTAAGGAAAAGGCAGGGAGGAGTTCGGAAGTATACAGTGCCCTGAAGCAGTGTTTGATTCACTAATCTTTGGACTCACGATTCAAAATTCGATTACATACATAATATCGGAGGAGGTCAAGTTTGTGACTCACCAAGCTGGAAAGAAATACTCCTCTGTCTGCACCCTCAGCTGTCAGGTCTGCTCTGCTCATTTATCCTTGTGTCTGATTGACAGCTCTCCCCAAGAGCCCATAATTTAGTATATTCAGTCAAAATGTTCACATGTCTTCCTTGATATTTTCATCATATTCTTGCAAGTTTTTGGTTGTCGAAATGTTCTAAGAGACTTGATAGAGATCTTATTAAATAGAGGAGAGCAACTGTGGAAATTATTTTAACACTAATTGTATAAAGGCACAAAAGTACCACTGACTAAAGACACAAAAGTATGCACCTCCTAGGATGGAGGGGGTCTTTTAGGTGGATGTTCTTCTTTTTCAAAGTGAACTTCACAATCGCTGTTGCCAAACCAACAGAGAAGAAAATTTGTGTGTGCTCACCCATGCATGTATAGATAGAGAGTGAGAGAGAGAAAGGAACTTCATAACCTGAGGTAATAATTACGATTATGGTCAAAGTTGTCAATTCAGATTCTACTAGTCAAGAATAAGTAATTAATTCCACTAATACAGGGCCGAAGCTTACCTTAGTAGACACTTTCCCTCTGAATAGTGAAAATAAGATTTTAGGAGCAATACTTACCTCCTAAATATACTCGATCTTATGTTTGGTGTGCATGTGGAAACATATTTATAATTTATCTGATTTTTTTTAAACATAAGCCTTTGTTAACTCTCAGTTCTTGGACTTTTCCAAGGCTGCTGTTATTTAAGTGAACGCAGCCCTTGATGTGCAAACGTCCTAGTGCGAGCTGCCGCTTGGGGGCGCCCGAGGACACGAAGGTTCCTCCAGAGCCGGGGATCTTCCCCATGTCCTTGCAGGTGTGCTAGAGCAGCAATCCCCAACCTTTTTGGCACCAGGGACCAGTGCTCCTATAAGAATCTAATGCTTGGTGATCTGAAGTGGAGCTTCCAGTGCTCCTATAAGAATCTAATGCTTGGTGATCTAAAGTGGAGCTTAGGTAGTGATGCTAGCACCGGGGAGTGACTGCAAATACAAATGAAGATTCGGCTAGCACTGGGGAGTGGCTGCAAATACAAATGAAGATTCACTTGCCCGCCGGTCGCTCACCTCTTGCTGTGCGGCCGCTTCCTAACAAGCCACCAACAGGTACCGGTCTTCGGCCCCGGGGTTAGGGACCCCTGTGCTAAAGAACCTGTGAGGGGTCTCTCCGCCCTGCCGGAGACCTCACTCTTCTCTGTCCTCCCCATTGGTACATGGGATTTCTAGGTGAAAAGGCCCATAGCAATCATTTTACAGATGAGGAAACTGCTGCCCTGGGAAGGTGAGGGATTTATTCATGATTGCATTGATGGTGAGTGCCCAGCTGGGTCTGGAACCAAGGTCTCCCCAGGGTTTCGCCAACACCACCTCTTCCCGTGGGTCTGCCACAGTCTGAAGTGAGGCCCCAGAGCTGGGAAGAGGGAGAATCATTACCACGGTATCTCCTCCGTCTTCCTTTCCTCTCAGTTTTCTTTTCCCAGAGGAAGCACCTTAACCGCGGCTCCTCTTCATCCACTTACGGCCTGATCCCAGCTATGGGGCGCCACTGCTATGCCTGAAGCCCCTTCTTGGAGCTCCAACTGTATTTTTCCCCTTTGGAAACAATTTCAGTCATGGTTGCAAAGTGTTACTGGCTCAAGCACTGAAACATTACCTGTATCACTGATTCGGTGGGAATATTCTCTATTCTAAAACTGAACTTCCAAAGCTTCTAGAAAACAGCCTCCACCTAAATTGGTGAGTCTGGATTCTGTTGGAATTCTTTGGTTATTCAGGCAGGACTTTTATTCTTTACAAATCAGGAGATTTTGCTATACCTAGAGGACCTTCAAAGGCTTTTAAAGTTTAATACTGGTGAAAGGCATCCAGAGGCACTTACTGCAAAATACCCCTTCATTCCTGTTTCACATGACTTTACTAGTGTTAGTGACATAGGTGCTTGTGCTAAGTTTTGCCACAGAGTAAGTACTGTGCTTCCTAGGTATGAGCTGGGAGGACCGAAATACCAGTTTCTTAGATGGGAATTAGCCCCAGAGCTCAGCAACTTGTTTGCCATAGCAATGGAAAAGAATCATGTTCTCATTCACTTTTATAAAATGCATTTTGGTCACTCTGGAATTAAGACAGCCTCTCCACTTTTATCATAGAAAATTAGAAAAATCTAAGAAACCAAAAATATTTCTGTATCAATCTTAGTTTATGAATTTTAGGACAAAGAGTGTGTTCACCATACCCTCTTAGCCTGGTTATTTAGTTCAGATTTTTTTTAAAAAACATATTTATGGCTCTCATGCATGGATTTAGACAATTGAATTTATATGGCAGCTTGTTTTCTTCCTGATTCAAGCTGTAAATGCAAACCATTTATTACTCAGCCTGGCCGTGTATAGCCATAAAGCCCTGCTGCTTAACAGTAAACACAAAGGCATGGACCCCTACTACCAAGCAGACCACATTCAAAATGAAGTACTTTAATGGAAATATCAGTGCAGGGGAACAGGGAAGGGAGAGGTCAATTCTGAACAAGGAGATCTAGAGATTCCTGGGGAAAGTGGGATTGGAGATAGCCTTAAATGATGGATAGGGCTCTGGCTGTTGACGATGCTGAAGAGAAGGGAAGAACAGTGTAGCTGTCAATTTATGGGGCCAGAAGTGTGTGGATTGAGTTGCAGTGACATTGATCTATGAATTGTTTTGGTCCTTTAAAATAATTTCATATTTAGTAGAAGTTCTTTAAATCATTTTCTCTTCAATACATCTTACAAAAGAGAGAGAGATCTTTTAGCTTCTTACCCTTTTAGACTTTGTTAGATACTACCTGTTTTGTTATTCTTTAATCTTTAATGGAATGTACTCATATCTTGTAAAAGTGAGGGAGGCATGTAGTATAATGTGACGAACAGACCCAACTATGTGACCTTGTACAAGTTACTTAGTGTTTCTGAGTTTCAGTATCCATGTGCGTGTTAAAAAGATCCAAAACCTTCTTGAAAGGTTTATATCAAATGAAGTGATACGTGTAAAGGGCCCAGTACAGTTCCTGGTGCATAGTAGATTCAGTGAATGTTAAATAACCACACCAATAATGGCCATGATAGAATGTAATATACAGAATGTATTATATAAGCTCTATTATTACTACATTGACTATAGTCTACTGAGAATACAGAATGTGATATAGTAAATAGAATATAGTAGGATATAATAAGTAGACTATAGTAAATAATAGGGTCTTAATGGAAAAATCGTCTACATTTTAAGAAAGATATTTAACAAAATGGTTAAGAGCATGGACCCAGCAGTCAAACAGCTGTCTGGCTCAATGTCCAGCTGTGCGACTCTGAGCTGATCACCCAGTCTCACTTTACCTCAGTTGCCTTATCTGTAAAAACAGAGATGCTTACAGAGACACCCCGGGTTGCTGTGAGGACTCAAGCACATTTAAAGTGCCCCATAGCAAATGCCTACTCAGGAGTGGTTATGGACACTATTTTTGAAACAGAACACCACAACCAGAAAGCCATCCATCTTATTGAATGCAAATCATAATGTTCCATTTCTCTTCCTTCCTTCTTTCTTTTAGCCATAGGTTAGGAAATTGGAAAAGCAAATGCTTCTCCACAACAGAGACAGAGTGTGACCTCACTGATGAAATTGTGAAGGACGTGAAGCAGACATACTTGGCGCGAGTCCTTTCCCAGCTGGCAAATGCCACCAGTTCTGCTGCGGAGCCTGTGTTTACAAACTCCCCAGAGTTCACGCCTTACTTAGAGAGTAAGTAGTTTGGTTTGTAATAACCTTTCATTCTTGTTGTTAAAAGCTTCTGAATCTTCTTGTGAGCCTGTGACCCTTAGGGGCCATCAGATTATTTCTCCATAAACACATCTTTTTTCTCAGAATCGGTAAGCGCCACGGTCCTCTACTGTGGTGGGAAGTTCACAGAGTGTGAACTTCAGAGTTGATAACAAGATCATCAAGTAACTTTCCCCACCGTTCTGTCCCCAGACCTTACCAGTAACTGGCTGAGTAGGATGGCGGGGGAGCCAGAAATCCACCAAGGCTGGGGTTTCAGCATATTCCCATACCTATTTCTGAGATTATATTTACATATATACACACATATATATCCTGAACATTCTGTCACATCATCAGAGCAGAAGTCAAGTTTAAGATTTTTTCATAGTCACAAATCCACAGGGAAAGTTCAGTTTCCCTCTGAGCCCATAATTGGGCTTGCTGACCTTTTTTAATCAGTTGGCCTTGGAGTCCCATGATGTGCCAGCACTTGCCCAGCCAGCTCCCAGCCTGCCTCCTTCTTGCTGGCTTTGAAAGTGCGGAATGCCTTCCCCCCAAGCCTTTGCCCCAGTAAGCTGACTTTAGCATCTACTAATGGAATGCAGAGGATTGCTGACAAGTTGGAGCGTACCTTTTTTTCTCAGGACTATTGTTCTGAACTAGGTATTTTAAATAAACACGTATAGCACATTGAGAAGAGTGAAATCAGTTAAGGTCTTTAAATCTTCAAAGATCTTCTAGGAAGACCTCGAATGAAAGGTTAGAATGAAAATGTCATGTTATTGCTGCCTTTATATTGACCCCTCTATCCTGTGAGAGAGAACAGTTTCTCGAGGCAGCAATAGAGAAGGGACCGAGAGACAGTCGAGCAAACTTTCCCTTCTCATACCTACTTTGGGGGTCCAGAAAGGAAGCTGCCTTCCCCGAGCCCCTGTTTGCCAGACCCTGTCTTCAGACTCCTCTGGCACTTTCTACCTGTGTGTCCCTCACAGCACTCAGCTGGAGTGTAGGCACCACATCCACACCACCTCCGGTAACTCCGTGGGATTACTGATTGTCATTCACCTTCCATTGGTGGCATCCTCATGATTTTCTGTTATAGCCGTTGAGTTTTTTGTAAGCCACTTCAAATCCTTTTTTGCTGAAAGATAGAAAAAATTTTACACATTAATTTTGCAAGAACTCACACAAACATACACATACTTGCTTATAATTCATGTTTAATTATTGGGATTGATTTTACTGTCATTCGTTGAAAGCACACACAATAATTGAGCCATTCCAGAGTCCCAGAGGTTAAAACTGGTTCCTTGAAGTACCAAGGACATTTCTTGGGCTTTCCACATCCCCTAATTTCTTCTATATAAAATATGGAATCTTATGCAAATGTATTGTTTAATATAGTAGCTACTAACCACATGTGGTTATTGAACACTCGAAAAATAGCTAACGCTATAAGAGTAAAATACACACTGGATTTTGAAAAATATTTCCAAAAGTTTTTATATTGACTACATGTTAAAATGATAATATTTTAACTATTTAGGGTTAAATAAAATATATTATTGAAATTATTTTACCTGTTCCTTTTTACATTTTCTAAAATGTGACTACAGAGAAATTTAAAATGACATTTGTGGCTCCCATTCTATTTCCGTTGGGCAGCACGGCCATAGAATGTCTCGGGGTTTAGCTCTGGTGCCACTTAGCTAGCAACTGCCAGGGACTTGATTCTATGCAGATGTTTTATGAGGGGTGACCAGGTTGTTAGCTGTGATAACTAAATGGGATTCTGTTTTGTAGAGAATTCTTTGGTTCTAACGAAGCTCATTTTCTATGTTTCAGCAAACCTCGGACAACCAACAATTAAGAGTTTCGAACAAGTTGGAACAAAACTGAATGTGACCGTACATGATGCGCGTACTTTAGTCAGAAAGAATGGCACATTCCTCAGCCTCCGGGATGTTTTCGGCAAGGACTTAACTTATATACTTTATTATTGGAAAGCTTCAAGCACAGGAAAGGTGAGGATTCCTTCATTTGTTTTAATGACTTATTTTAAATGGTAGATTTTTGATTTTATAGCCCACTTCTTCCCTAATTTGAAAATGCCAGAATGGGGTGGTTGAGAGGGCAGCGTGCTGGATTGGGGAGGGATGCCTACTGTCCTGGTTCTATCTGTCACTTTGAGCAGCCTTGTGACCTTGGGCAGGGTCCCTTGGATACCCCTTCCCTCAGCCAACGGGCTGGACCAGATAATCTCTAAGGTTCCTGGCAGCTCCCACATTTAATCCTCTATTGAGGATCACAGAGACAATATTTGTTTTCCATTCAACCATTAATGCGTCATTCCTTTTTTCCCCCTTTACTGTAAATATCTTCTAAAGGGGTAATTTGGGTTGAATGTGCCTAAATTGATATCTTCAGTCTTGGGAAAAGTATCCTTAGCAGTTATCAGGGAAACCTGTTTGGCCGAGTCACTTCTAATCCTGTATGTCAGGTGTGTCCATGTTGGCTTTTACTTCCACAGTGACTTAGTAAAGAGAAAAGAATTCACTCTGAGACCAGATGAATTAAGAACTCTTTATCTTTTAACAGAAAACAGCCAAGACAAACACTAATGAGTTTTTGGTTGACGTGGATAAAGGGGAAAACTACTGTTTCAGCGTTCAAGCAGTGATTCCATCACGAAATGCTAACCAGAAGAGTCCCGAAAGTCCCATTAAGTGCACTACCCACGAGAGAGGTGTATTCAGAGGTAAGTGGCTCTGCCGGGCAGACACGGATGCTCAGATGCCTTCCAGAGGACTAGCACCACCCTCAGAACCAGAATGTGCTTTTGTTCAGAGGGAAACTGTCTTGGTTTTTCTTGTTCTTGTGGGTGTTTTTGGTACTCTTACGATTTCAGGCATTTAGAAATGTCTCTGTGTTTTCCCTTATATTAGCAAGTGTTTTCTTGAACACCTACCATGTGCTAAGCACTCTGTTGAGCACCGGGCACACAATCCGTGCTTAGGATTTAGCATCAATCACAGATTTCTCTGGGCATGTTTTCATATCTAAATTCTGATCTCGAGGGTTTGGGGGGAGCTTCTGGTCCAGTGGCAGCAGCACCCGATAGACATTTGTGAGCACCTACAATGGGCTGTTGCCACAGAAGAGATCAAGTCTAACCTGTGAAGGGAAGGGATTAAGTCTACCATATATACCCATGTGCGTGTACGTCCACACATGTGCGCACACCAGGCCCCAGACACTGTGTAAGCAAGATGGTTGCCAACTAGAAGCGCTACAGGTGTTCAGACATGTACATGAGGCTGCAAGCCGATGAGTCTGTCTCTAGCCTTTGACTTTGTATTTTCAGGGATTAAAAGAGTCAGAGGGTAGTAATGATGACCTAGCTCCTTGCTAAGAGGAAATTTAAAAATTTGAAAACACTTTAAAATAAATTCTCCCACATTTATTGACGTTGACAGGAGAAAAGGACTCTACTTTTCTTTTTGTGCTGATAGTTTATCACTGACACCAAACTCAGCCTTATTTTTAGCCATTGGTTTCTAACAGCTGCACTTGCTTCCATCTATGTGTGTCTTTTCTAGACTTCAAATATTATCCAGTTTACTAAATGACCCGTTTAATGTTTTTTGTCATTGTCAATTGCCCTAAAACATCTAGGGGTTGACAAAGTGTTTCCTAATCAAAATGTATTGTGGTGGAGGAAGTGAAGGAAAGAAAATTTAAGTTATGCAAAAGCACGATGGCGTAATCTGGGGTTGAGCCCTCGGTTCTGCCCACTGATAGATGGGATTCGAGCTCTCTCTCTAAGCTGATGTGGTACATTTTACTTTTCAGATATGTTCTTCATCATCGGGGTAGTGGTGTTCCTGGTCATCATCTTCATCATCGTCCTGTCTTTGTCTCTGTACAAGTGCAAGAAGACCAGAGCAAGGCGGAGCAGAAAGGAGACCTCCCCCCTCAATGTTGCATAAAGCATGCACCGTTGGAGCTGCCAGCTGCTGCAGAGTTTATATTGCACTGTGACCAATAACTTTTAAGAGAATAGACTATATGGAAACACAAATGAGTACTTTGAAGCATGAAGACCAGTGGGCTCAAAAAAAGTTCATTATCTGACCTGTTCTCACGATTAGCCCTCCAGTTTCGATATCAGCATTAGTCATTTTGGAATGTAATGAGTGGTACGACCAATTTTAAGTTGTTTTTTTTTTATTTCTTTTTTAACACTATGGCATCTCTTGCACATAGACTGTATGTTCTATACTCAAGGTGAAACCAGGTCCTCCAAGCAAAAACAAATCAACAAATGCCTTAAGAAATCCTGGGTGGACTTTTGGAGGACTTTCAAGAGGCTGACTTCAAATCCTGTGGGAGAGTAAAATGGAAATTGGGTGGACTTTCTAACATATGTCTATCTTTTTGTAATATGGTGTTTTGGCTCTGCTTTTTTTTTAAGAGTTCTTTTGGAGGTTCAAAACAATTGGCAGACTTTCCTATGAATGTGTTAAATGCAGAAGACCTCTATTTTGGGCATGTTCCTAACATGCATCATAATTAAGCACTTTAACTGACTTAAATGCTGTTGATTAAACACTTGACAGCTAAGTATATTTTTATAAGACTACTATACAAACATACTACATAGAGTTTATGACTTAAGGTACTTCAAGCTTATGTTGTCAACATTGTACATATACATATAATTTTTAAAAAGTTTTATACATGGGGATTTTCTATTTATAGAGGTAATATTGTTCTGTTTGTATATATTGAGATAATTTATTTAATATACTTTTCTATAAATAAAGGTGACTGGGAATTGTGACTATTGCATTTATTATATCTCCCATTTGTTACTTATTTGATCTTTGTATTAGTTGGCTTGGCTATAGTAACAAAGGACCCTAAAATGCTTACTCGGTTATGATAATATTATCTTTATTTCTCACTTACATTACAGCTTTGTGGCTATGGGTTGATTGCAGCTCTTCCCAATGTCTTCTCATTGTAGGACCCAAACCCAAAGTGAAGGCTGTTTGGATTAGGGCAGAGGGAAAAGCAGAAAACTGGTAGAAACAGGCAGCCATGTCCTCAAGCTTTAAGCTGCCTCTTAAAACTTCTGCTCCATACTGGCTCACTGTCATTTCTGCTCCCATGCCACTGGCCCAAGCAAGACACATGACCAAGCCTGACGATACTCTGCCTACAGGGAAGCAGCACAAGTCACACAGCAATAGGCAGGAACGTATAACGTTACAGGGAAGAAAGAAATTGTACAATCTACTAAAGATTTAAAGGGAGAGATTTCTTCCCATGGGCATTAGTTTGTGTTGCAGGTGAAGATTCGAGAGGTGAAAAGAAGAAAAATTCTTTGGATTATTGTCTTAAAAGAAAATTGGATAAAAGGACAATACAAGCTAGGGTCAGAGAGAAGTAGATTGGAGTTTCTAGAGTAAATTAAAAGTAAACTAAATTGAGAGTTCTTTGCAGGCAGGACTGGGTCCAGCTCCTGTTTACTGCTCCCTTGGGGTGGCTGTGCCAATGGGCTTTTAGTCATGGTGGAGTCAAGATGACTTCATAACCTCCCTCTAGAATGGAGAAACAGTAGTCCTCCATTCAAATAAAATATAGCAGAACAGTCTTTTTCTCTCAACTTTTTTGAAAAGGGATTCTAATTAGAGGTGAAAAATGAGGTTCTTGGCACCTAGTTGAGGCAAACCCCTATTTGCTTTCTGCCGTAGAAGGCTGGGCCAGTACAGTCTAGGAAAAGCATCCAGATGGCACACCTGCCTGGATGTAGTCCCACAAGGAGACACTGAGCAAGCATACAAATGAAGACTTGGTTCACTGTCCAGCCATTCATAAATTTTAAGTCCATTTTGTTCTTTTGCTCAAAAGAACTCTGAACATTGGAAACAAAACTCTCAACATGAAATGTTTGATATAACATCATGTTCTAAGGAAGAATGGGCAAAACAAACCTTCAATGTTCCCATAAAAATGGTAGTTTGAAAAAAAGAAATGGTAAAAATTTTGTAGAAATGAAGGGAAGCAGACCAGTGGTTAGTCGATGGGGCTGGTTTCGTTGGCTGGTTTTCCATGGTCAATCTGTGTCGATCGATGCTGGGGAAGAAGAATCATACACTGCTGCAGTGGTCGTTATGCCAGGAAAAGGTGGAGGTTCGTTTGCAGCAGAGTCAACAAGACAAAAGTTGGCCTGGGACGTGTCCTAAAAGTGTGCGTGGGCCATTATCTTAAATTCCCGCTCACATGAGGCCTCCCAGACAAGGAGCTTAGCGCAATGCACGAGGGTCAGACGAACTCCCAGAGAGGGCATCTGGCTGGGCGTTTCCATCAGCCTGCGCTTTCTCTGCCAGGAATCACTACAGTGTTATGTAATTCCGTGGCCTCATAACCTAAGAAATTTGAATGGTTCCACTAGAGAAAGTACTGGCAAAATGAAAGCAGATCTGGGTAGTAATGAGGTGTCTGGCTGTTCACAGGGAAGGAATCCATTACAGATCCGAGTGAGGCCACCCTGCACTGCTCGGGAAGCTTCCAGTTCTAACCCTGCCTCAGATTGCCTCACTTCTCCAATCGCTGGAACAAAACAGCTACTGCTAAAATCAGCATCGTCAAGAGCACAGGAGCAGAAAAACATACTATCAATTGTTGGCTGGTGTCCAGAAACTACCACCCTCCCATGAGCCAAATTATTCTGTATTACCTATCTCAGCCCTAAAGGAGCCCACAAATTTGTTGGTCAGCTAAATTTCGTACTTTGAAGAGAGATTTTTACCATCTTAAATTATTGACCAAGTTTGACTTACATATAAGAAACTAGTACTTGTGGAATCCTTAGTTTTTTACCTTACCTTAGTTAGAGCTGATGGCCTATAATCTAAGTATCTGTCTCTTGAATAAACAAAGAAACAATTATCCCTATCCATCAGATAGTACATAAACTCATTCCCAAACGCAATTTTTACTTATTCTAGGACATGTATACTTAGCCATGTGTTATTTTTCTTCAGTGAAGGTTTATTACTAATACAATGTGACCTTCGTTCAGAGATACACTGTGAAGATTAGTTCTTCCTTCTCATAGCCCCTGCTTTTCCGCTGGGGAGTTAAGTGATTCAGGCTTTGCCATTCAGCACATATCTTCCTCATGGCTGTGGAAATTAGTTTAGGGGTTGGCATGTGACGTAACCTAGCCTAGGAAGGGTGAATCTCAGGGCCTTTTCTGGGAGTGCTAGGATACTCTCTTGATGAATATAATGAAGAAACATGTAGCCCCAAAGGCTGCTGGCAGTTATCTTGAGACCATAAAAGAGCAACCTTAACTGGAGCTGACCTGTTGGAGAGCAAGGCAGAGCGATGGAAACTAAGTCACCAAACTACTGGATCAAGCCTTGCCTGAAGTTATCCCTACTCATGGACTTTTCGCACAATATAAGCCAGTTAATTTTGTAAGCAAGCTTGATTCGGGTTTTCTTGACTTTTTTGACTTGCAGTCAAAAAGCACCCTAACTGATGCTATGCAAGCATTGACCATGGAATATAAACATAGACAAAGAAGGTGCCTATAATGTAAGTTTATTCCATAAAGAGCTTATAATGTAAAATAACATTCCCTTCTCAACAACTAAAAGACTTTGCCCTGAATTTATCCCTTCTTGCCAGCACTATCAGGTTCTCCTTTTCTATTTGATCATTCCTATCAGGACACAAACATACTGTATTATTTTCTCTCTTAAGAAAAAATAGTCTTCATTGGACCTTTTAAAAGCCCTTATCTGGATTTCCTCCTTGCTCCCTATTCCTTGGACACCATCCTCTTCTTTCTCACTTCTAAGTGTTGGATTACCTCAGTGCTCCAACTTATTCTCTATCAATAATCACTCTCTAGGTGACATATGTAAGCCCATGGCTCTATCATCTTGCTCTGGCAGCATAAGGACCAAAAGGCTGCTGAGCAGAGCCAGTCTGCGCACTAGAGCCACTTGCCCAGCCCTTCACCTTTGAGCCCTCACTCCGTACTCCTGAGCTGTGGGCCCTCACACCTTTGTAGTGGTTTAAATAGCAGTACATAGCCTATGTACACAGAAACTGTAACGTTCTTCATTTTTCTAAGACTGGATTTAATTTTCAATTTAGGCTCCCTTTCCACCAGATGGTAGCGATCCCAAGCGATTTGGTGATTCTCCCCAACATCCACATTTTCCCTGGAGTTGTGCCAAGTCCACCCTGCCCTCTTCCATTGTTCCCATTCTCTAGGTCCCTCCATCCCCTTCTAACTAGCCTCTCGCACCAACTTGGGAAATCCTGTTCTACTCAGAGGGTTGTGGGCTGGGGTGGGGAAGCATTGCTCTTACCTGTTTCCATGTTCTCTTTTAAGTCTATTGTCTGTGCACTAGTCCTGTTCAGACTGTCCTGAACAAGAGTAAACTCCACTTTTCTTTGCTTTCAGCTACTATATTCCTTCGGAGATCATGGTCACAGAACTGCGGACTAACTGAATGGGGAGAAGAGTCAAGGGTAAAAAGAACACACCGGGGAAAAAGCATAGATTGATATTTCAGAGGACATCATTCCCCTATTCCAACTAAACAAAAGATTTAAAAATCACTCACATTCAAGTGTCAATGGCTCATAATAATGTTTCACCAAGAGTCATACTCTTAGAATAAAAAGAATGAGAGAGTAATGGTGGAATTTTACCCATCAGTTGTTGTGAGGGGGGTTGGCAGGAAAGCAGAAGAGGAGTCTTCTCTTTCCTAAATCTGGCCACTCTGTAGGACAGTCCCCACGCCTTCTGGACATCCCCCACTTACCCCGCTTATACTTGCTCCATGCCTAGGTTCCCATTTGTCCACATTTTTAATATCCTCTTATTTTCCCCCTAGAACAGCTAAGCCATGCTATTTCCTTTTAAAGAGAAGCTCTCTGCATGGTGGCAAAGATGAAATCCTGTGCACATATCTGATTCCCTGAAGAAATTTTGTTCATTTTTCTGTATACTTCCAAATCATTGCTTTGTTCCAGTGTTAGCTTAATCTAATGGTTCTCAAAGTGTGGTCCCCATTAACACCATCTTAGAGCTTCTTAGGAAAGCACATTCATAACCCTGACCTCAGACTTACTGAATTAGCAATCAGTGTGGTTTTTTTCCAGTTGTTTTTTTTTTTTGAGACATAATTGACATACATTACTGTATAATTGACATACATCACTGTATAAGTTTAAAGTGTGCAGCATGATGGTTTGATTTACATATAGTGTGAAGCGATTCCCACAATAGGTTTAGTTAACATCCATCATCTCATATAGACACAATAAAAAGAAGAGAAAAAAAATTCTCCTTTGATGAGAACTCTTATTAGGATCTTCTCTTTTAACATCTTTCCTACATATCACACAGCAGTGTTAACTTTGTCATCAGGTTGTATGCTACATCCCCAGTGCTTGTTTATCTTATAACTGGAAGTTTGTGCCTTTTGACCGCCTTCCTCCAATTCTCCTTCCCCTACCTCCTACCTCTGGTAACCACAAATCTGACCTCTTTTTCTATGAGCTTGCTATGGGTTTTTTGTTTGTTTGTTTGTTTGTTTACTTTTAGATTCTCTATATAAGTAAGATCATATAGTATTTGCCTTTTTCTGTCTGACTTATTTCACTTAGCATAATGCCTTCAAGCTCTATCCTTTCTTGCAAATAGTAAGATTTCCTCATTTTTTACAGCTAAATAATGTCCCATTGTATATATATGGATATATCTCACAACTTTATCTGTTCATCTATCCATAGACTCTTAGGTTGCTTCCATGTCTTGCTTATCGTAAATAATGCTGCTATGAACGTGAGGATGTAGATATCTTTACCAGTTACTGTTTTCATCTCCTTTGGCTATATTCCCAGAAGTGGAATTGCTATGGTAGTTCTATTTAATTTTTTAAAGAACCTCCATACTGTTTTCCAAAGTGTTTGTGCCAATTAACAATCCCGCCAACAGTGCACAAGGGTTTTTGATTTCTCCACATTCACGCCACGCCAGCATTTATCTTTCGCCTTCTTGATGACAGCCATTCTAATAGGCATGAGTTTATATCTCATCGTGGTTTTAATTTGCATTTCCCTAATCGCTAGTGATGTTGATTGAGCACTTTTTTATGTGCCTGTTGGCCATTCGTGTATCATTTTTAGACAAATGTCTATTTAGGTTCTTTGCACTTGTACGTTTTTTAATTGTATTATTTGTTTGTTTGTTTTTTTGCTATTGAGTTGTATGAATTCTTTAGATATTTTGGATATTAACCCTTTATCAGATATATAGTTTGCAAATATGTTTTCCCATTCCATAGTTTGTCTTTTCATGCTGTCGATGGTTTCTTTTGCTGTGCAAAAGTCTTTTATTTTAATGTAGTCTCACTTAATTTTATTTTGTTGCTTGTGCGTTAGGTATGCTTTCCAAAAATTCATTACCGAGACCCATGTCAAGGAGATTTTTCCTGTTTGTTTGTTTTTTTCTAGGAATTCATGGTTTCAGGTCTTAGATTTAACTTTTTAATTCAAATTAATTTCTGTGAGTAGCCAGCAATCTGTGTTTTAACAGGAAGCCCTTCAATAAGATAGAGGCCAGCAATCTGTGTTTTAACAGGATTTAACTTTTTAATTCAAATTAATTTCTGTGAGTGGCATAAGATAGAGGCCAGCAATCTGTGTTTTAACAAGAAGCCCTTCAAGTGATTCTAATGCACAATAAAGTTGGAGAACCACTGACTTAATCTGTTACTTACTGAAATGAGAGGCCACAGTAGCTATAGACCCAAATGGTGCGTTCCTAGCCCTTAGAGAGGTCAGAATAAAGCCTACTATGATACCAAAATCAAATTAGGAATACATAAAGCATAGATAAAATTCTCCATCTGTATACGGCATACGCCTCAGGAAATGTAACAGACGCTGTCACATCGGGGTCTGTTAGGATTTTTCTTTCTTCAAGGAACAGTAACTCTTTCAAGAGAACTTAAGCAAAATTGTAAAGACTGTTTTTTATTAAGTGCACTAATTGGTCTAAATGTGTTCAGCCCCTTTTAGCCTCATTTCCATGATTATACATTATTAGAACATCAATAGTTAATAATTAAGAATAATACTTTCTCTGGGGAAAATCAAAATACTTTTTAAAAATCCAGAAATTTTGAAACTGACAAGTTGCACTTCATCTTTAATATACAAAATTTAATAAACTTTTAAAATAAGTTTCTAAAAAAGCTTTAAGAAAAGTTTCTTGACATACAATCTTTGTCCAGCCTGATTTTTAAAAACCGCCAAAAAACTATGCTCCACCTGCAAAGTAACGTGTCTTCTCTGAGCACATATCAGCCTAGAGAATAAGAAATGTAACATTCAGATGATCAGGAAAATGCTTTTCCCTTGCATAATAATAGCATTTGGGACTGGAAGCGTCCTTTATTACTAAGACTGTAGCGCCATCTTCAATTCTTAAGGAGGATTGACAACTTGACCAGAATGCTTAGACTGGATTAT
>NW_006441955.1:37170813-37171669 GCF_000325575.1 Pteropus alecto | reverse complement strand
AGAAAGAAAGAAAGAAAGAAAGAAAGAAAGAAAGAAAGAAAGAAAGAAAGAAAGAAAGAAAGAAAGAAAGAAAGAAAGAAAGAAAGAAAGAAAGAAAGAAAAGCAAGCAATTGCAAATAACAAGTAACCTGTAAATGATTAAGAATGAAGAAACAGGAGATTGGATTAAACATGGTGAAGTAACAGACGTCCTCAGATCTCTCCCCTTAAAACAACAATAAGCTGAATATTTAACTCAACAGAAAACACCCAAGCTGCCCACCAGCACATCTGACCATGGAATCTGCATATAAGAGCTACCACAGGTCAGAACCCCGGGTGTCAGGCAGTAGACTGGGAGAAACAAAGAAGCTGCCTCTCACAGCTGGAGCTCCCTGCAGGAGGAGGAGGAGAGAAGGTGTGGCGACTTCCCTTGCCTGGGTTGTGAGCTCCACATGACTGGTGGCAGGGCCAGTAATCAGGGTAAAAGACAGAGAAATGGATATGGCAGAAAAGTGGGGATGGCAGAGAAACAACAGTTGATTTTTACTGTTGCAAAACAGAGGCTGAGCTGCAGCCCCCATCTCCCAACCAAGAGGGCCCTTCCCCCACGCTCTCCGAGACAGAACACCATGAAACCCCTGGGGAACCTGAGCAAACGCTACAAAACTGTCGATAACACTGACAGGAACTGACACTGAAGGTAGTGAGCGTGATTAAACATCTATAAGGGGAAAAAAAGACATTATTAAGACTTTATATAAAGCAGAGATCCAAGAGGCTTAGACACCACCTACTGGAAACCAAAAGAAAAACACCTTCTTTGCAACAGGCTAGGGACCATTATATAATAAATCTTCTTTCTGGAAAAAAAATA
>NW_006441955.1:37147766-37165866 GCF_000325575.1 Pteropus alecto | reverse complement strand
TCAGCCATAAGAAGAGATGAAATACTGCCATTTGCGACAACATGGATGGACCTTGAAATAATCATACTAAGCAAAATAAGCCAAACAGAAAAGGTTGAAAATCACATGATATCACTTATATGTGGGATGTAAACCTAAAAGCAACAAATGAACAGGATAAATAAACAGAGACTCATGGACATAGACAATGGATTAGTGGTTACCAGAGGAGAAGGGGGAGGGGGAAAAATAAAAAATGAAAATGTTAATAAACAAACAAACAAATAAATAAATAAGAAGAACAATGAAGGAACATGGCGAGGAGGAGTGGCCTGAATCAATGAACCAAGGAATCTTCTCCAAGTTGCTGCAACTCTATCTGTGTTGGTCTCTTTAGTCCTCTACCAGAATTCCCACCCTAGATCCTGCTACTTTAAAAGTGTGGTATGAGGACAGCAGCTTTAGCATCATTTAAGAGCTATTTAGAGATGGAAATTCTCAGGCCCCACCCCAGACCTACTGAAGCAAAATCTGCATTTTCCAGGTGATGTGTAAACTCACTGAAGTCTGAGAAGCTCTGCTCTCTGTGCATTCCCCGACCATTTAACTCACTATTCCTGACTTCACAAAAAGCAGGGTAGGCAAATGGGGTGGAAGAGAGACACCTCACCAATGGATAGAACTGTACAGCCTTGATGAGAAGATGCCATTTATTAAACTTAAATATCAGCAAGTTATTAATCCATGCCAAAGTAAAAGCAGAGCCAGGATCATCTTGCAAATATTACACATTTCCCAAAGACAGTTATTTGAGAACCTCTGCCTTAATCCACAGCTTTCTAAAGATCAAAAGCTTTGCTGCTTCAATGCTACTGATTCATGTGCCCTGCTTCTACCTACCCAAATTTCAAGACTAAGTAAATATGATACTAAGTAAACTTTAAAGGGTTTAAATCTATAGGGACAAAGAGAAAGGATAGAGGAAATTGACTAGAAATTTCAGTTAATAACGGATAAAGAAGTAGAAAATGTTCTTACATGGAAAAGGGAGCCATACCCTGTGTGTGCAGAGGAGGAAATTGGAGAAAGAAAATTAATTTGCCTTCTTAGAGATCTCAAGAGGCTCCAACACTGGGACTTGCCAAATAAGGCTAAGGAGATTCTTGAGAGAAATAGGAGAAAGTTGTAGTCATGTGCAAAGGAACAAGAATCAGAATCCTAAACTTCATAATGGCAAACTGGATATAAAAAAAACAAACATAATAGGAAAATGACTATTTAAAAACTCTAAGGGAAAATGATCTTGAGCTTAAATTCGGCATTTCAGCTGAACTTCCCACCAAGCATAATAGAATAAGGATATTTTCAGACATATACGACTTCAAAGAATTTTCCTTCCAGGACCCTTCCCCAGGAAGCTACAGTAGGGCATGTTCAACTAAATAAGAGAGAAAACCCAAAAAAGAGAAAGACATCCAAGAGATCCAACATGAGAGAGCTCAGTGTCAGGTTGACAGCTCAGCCAGCTTACAGAACCAGAGTGAAGGTGGGGGACAGAAGACCTCAGGAAGAACATCTCTGGAAAGAAATGGAACACTGATATGATGTCATGACTGGAAAAAATTAAGGATTATTATGTTATGATAATTATAGCAGATAGAGCAAGGTTTTTTTTTTTTTAAAAAAAAAAAACAGTGACTAGAAGGAAAAGACAGTAAAAAAGGAACACAGTTCTCTACTTGGCTCTGCAGTGAACAATATTATATAGTGATCCCCCCTTATCTGCAAAGGGATACATTCCAAGACCCCCAGTGGATGCCCGAAACTGTGGATAGTACCGAATCCTATACGGTATATGCTACATTTTTCCTATACACACATACCTTTTCAATTAAAGAAAGTACTTTATAGCTTCTCTTTGGCATATCCAAGTTGCCAGCATCACCACTCTTGAGCTTTGGGGCCATTTTTTAAGTAAAATAAGAATTACTTGAACACCAGCACTGTGACACCTGAAGGAGGATCTGATAACCAAGATGTCTAGCAAGTGACTAACTGTAGGTTACTGTAGTTAGTAACTGTAGTTACTAACTGTCTACAGCCTGGATACACTGGACAAAGGAATGATTCCTGTCCCCAGTGAGATGGAGCCAGGATGGTGCTAAATTTCATCACAATACTCAAAATGACACACAACTTAAAGCTTATGAATTATTTCTGGAATGTTTAATATAATATTTTCAGGCTGCATTTGACAGTGGTGACTGAAACTGCAGAAAGTGAAACGGCATAAGGGGGGACTACTGTAAATTCATCAAAAAGCAGCACTGTTAATTTAAAATAATTTAACTAAAAAAGTAAAAAATGATTTAACTAGACCTTCCCTACATTCCATTGGTCGCAGAAGTATTCTATAAATGGACCAGAGATGGCCTCTCTGTATTAGCCTATAACGGCCTCTGTGTTGTTTACTTCTTCACAGTAGCCCGCCAGTGTCAAATTCAAATCCTCACACATCCAACTGCTTTAAATATAGTAAAAACAAACAAAAACAAACAAACAAAAAGTATTTCTAGCCAATTTGAGCCTGCCTACTTTACAGACCCCACAAAACTGAATTGAACTTCTGCTAACTATAGGAGAGACAATGCTATAGTTCTAAAAGATCCAAAACAGCTGCTGCTCTTCGGAGCATTGCTATTGATCAACATTATGTAGATCTATGAGCCCTTCGGATTTCCCCTTTCCCCGAGAGTCCCCTTTTCCCATTCCTGTCCAATGCTGTCACCTCTACTACTAAGTTTTCCTTAGTTCTGTTGGGTTTTAGATGTTTTGAGCCGATGTTACTGGGACAGACTTCCCTTCTCACGCAATCTTGTCCAAACGCCACCCAAATATTGTGTTACTGCCTCTCATGACTCTGTCTCCTCCTTCGTCAGCACCCAAATCCCTGAATTTGCTACAAGCAATTACAAGAGTTTGCAAGTTCAAGGGGAATGAATGTAGACCTCACCTCTCCATGGGGGATGTTGCTACAACACTGTAAAGAGCACATATACTCATGGCACTGTCCTTGGCAAATACACTGTCACAAAGATCGATATATAAAAATTAGCTGCATTTCTATTTAGTAGCAACGATTCGAAAATAAAATGTCAGATACAATTTATGCTGAAATCAACAAACATTCAATGCCTAGCAATAAAGCTAATGAAAGGCACATAAGATCCTACACAGAAAACTACAAAACATTACTGACAGAAATTAAAGAAGTCTTAAATGGAGTGACCTATCATATTCAGGAATTGGAAGAATTCCGCAGTTGCTGGATGCATATGTCAATTAGGTCAAGTTGGTTACTGTGTTGAGGTGTTTATGTGGGTTTTGTTTTTTGTTATTGTTAAATCCTTTTATCATTATCAATGTCCCTCTAAACTTTTAGAAATGCTCATTGTCTTAAAGTGTACCTTGTCTGACATTAGAACATTTACCTAATAAAGGACTCATATCAATAATATAAATATCTATGTAATATCATTAGGGCAATTTATAAAAGGGAGCCCAAAGATTTAAAAAACTCCTTCGAAAAAGACAAATGTCATTCACAACCAATAAATGTGAAATGAGTTCAACCTTATTATCAATAAGGGAAATGCAAAATGAAAACCAAATGATTCACTGTCGATGGCTAAAAATAAATTAAAAATAAATTTCAAAAAAGAAACCACTGACAGTACCAAGTATTGGCAAGAACTGGGGAAACTGGAATTCTCATACATTTATGCTGGAAGTGTACAAATGGTACAATCACTTTAGAGAACAGTTTGGGGGTACATAACAAAGCTGAACACATTCCATTCTGTGCATACATGTATACAACAAAAGACAAACATAAGAATGTTTATAAGGACTATTCACACTAGCTCCTAACAGAAAACCCAATGCTCATCACTGGTAAGATGAATAAGTATGGCCTTTTCATAATAAAATATTATTATACAGCAATATAAGTGAAGGAACTATTTCCACATCTACAGTGTATCAGTCTCAAGTTTGAGGGAAAGAAGCCATACACAAAAGGGTATGTAATATATATAAAGTTCAAAAACAGGCAAACTAATTTATGTGATAGCAGTCAAAATAGTGGCTTTTAGGGGCTAATAATTAGAAGATGATGTAAAGGTCTTTGAGGTGTGAACAGTGTTCAATATCTTGATTTCGGGAGTGGTAATAAGCATGCACTTTCTGAAAACGTATTGAGCTTGATGGACTTTTCTGCATATGTATTACAGTACAATAAAGTGCTTACAAATTTTTAAATGATTTAACTGTATATGGAGGGTGTGGCAGAACTATGGGTGGTAGGAATTTCTATAACTGATAAATCAAGAAATAGCCTATTTTAAAAAATAAAAATTATCACAAAAGTTCAAAATGGTTGCCTTTCGGAGGGGGAGGGGACTGTTTTTCAGTAACTTTTGGTATTAGATATTTAAGTGACATGCATATATGTTATAGATCAGAACATTTCAATTTTTCACAAAGGAAAAATTACTGATGTTGGTAAAAATGTAAACAGTTTCCTACAACTAGCAAGGCTGAAGTCTAATAGGAGAAAAAAATTCACTTTGCTTTTAGGCAAATTACAGTTTTAAACATCAAGTTTAAAAGATAAAAGTTATATTAGGAAATGATAGATGCTCTACTACCACCACAGTTTTAAGCCAAACACTAATCACCAAAAAGAGGAAAAGAGGTGAGGGGTGGCAGAATATGCCACCCCCAAATATGCACTTTGGCATAAGGACAACTTTGACCTAAAGGTACTTAAAAAAACAGCAAATACAAGAAGGGCACTCAGATTCTCCCCTTTCTTCCCAAAAGCAGGAGATAAAACTCCTGTGTGGACAATGTCCTCCCTGTAAGTAACATTCTTATCAAGGACAGGATGTTGAGACTTAAAATTCTACACAACTCTATTAAAATACTCCTTTTCTTCCTTTAGCCCCCTCACAGTTTACCTTTCTCCATTTGCCTCTTTGTTCAACTTAATTTGTAAAAGCCTTTAGATTCTGCCACTTCTTTGTGTCTTCATTTCCTTATGAGGGCTTCCATGTCACATAAAACTTAAATAAACTTGTATTATCTTCTCCTGTTAATGTCTTTTGTCAATTTCTCAGACTCAACCAAAAACCCTACAAGGGTAGAAGTAAAATTTTGCTTCCCCTGCAGAGGCAAACCCTAAGTACGTTTTACTCTGTTAATGCATAGCAAAGAACCTAGTTGTTTACATTCCTATTTTCTCATTATATAAAAAACTTGGTGTTAGAACACAGAATGGTACACTTGGTATGCCGTATATTGCTCATGGATGAAAGTTCTTATTTTAGTGTATTCTTCAAATTAAACTGCCATTTCTCGTACAATCTATAGAAGGCACTGATAAAAATTATGTGGAAATGGGTGTTCCATGGTCAATCATGTTTTGGAAACAGTGGATTTCTTTATTGTGGGCCTTCTCAGAATCATCATTCTGTTAATGTTTACTGTGTTTACTGTGATTCTCCAGGAGGATCTTCCTCTGTGCCTCAAATGGTGAGGTGCTTTAACATTTGTTACATTAAAAAGGAAGAAAAAAATAATTTTAGTGGCAAGAATCCATTACAGAAGGAATTAGGAAGAAGCTATTACTAGGTTTAGGGTAATTTAGAAATATAAAAATTTCAAACTTCCTCCATGCCTTAAAAATCTTTCCCAGAACTTATCATATCTTTTAAATTCTATTTTTTTGGTAGCTTTCGTGAGGTATACTAAGGGTTTTAACTGGCTTTTCTAAAAGAGAAATTCATTGCATTAAAATCACAGTTGACACAGCTTTTTAAGAAAGACAGAGTGCTAAAAAAGCATTTTAAATATTAATTTATTTGTGTTTTTCCAGTCAATGAACTACCCAGTATTTAGATACAAGAATAAAAAGAACAAGCAAAAGATGTATACAATATGTTTTTTTAATCTGAAAAGAAAATCAGTACATATATATGTTTGCTAAAGAGTGGTAAAAACTGAATGTTATGTATTATGGAATCAGTATATCAAATTTTACTTTGATAGCCAGTGATTCTTATAGTTAATTCTGGGAAAAAAAAAAAAAAAAAGGTTATGCAGAAACAAGAATACAAAATGCCCCTTTCTGAACCCGTTTGATAAAACTGATTTCATATTGAGCTTATTGATAATATTCAGTTTCACTGTGCAAATTATACATGTGGTCATTAATGGTGGTTTGGTGAAGTGAAATCCATTTCTCTTAGGATAGTTCAACATAATAACCCAAATATAAAAAGTTATTAAAGACTCACAGAGATAAACCAGTACCTAGGGAACATAATTCACCCATGTACATAATAGTTTTATAACGTTTTTAAACAAAATCGTAGTCGAAGATAGTGATAACATTGCATACTCAGTGCATTACTTCATGTAGTGCATTCCTATGGCTCATCTGAGTTTAAAAGCATGTAACTGCCACACTTCTAATGAATGGGCTTCTGACATACACAAGTCTGTCCAATTCTTTAAAAATCTAAAAATCTTCTTAAGATCTGGAGCTGACATGTAAGGACTCTGTGTTTTAATACCCCAAACGTTGGGAAGAATAGTCATGAAACACAGTAACCACCCTTTGGTAAGCAAGATGGGTATATTTTTGTTACATAACCACAAAGAACCCTCAAAGCAACTCAAATACTGCAGATAGAGAGGGGCACATTTATTATTTGGCCAAAGAAAATATAAATGGCTTTCCTGGAGTCAAATGTACCCCAAGATATATACAAAGGATGAGTATAACTGTGACAGCTAAAGAAATTTGCCACTGTGGAATAAATGCTATTTTGCAATGACGCTGTACATTTTGATAATAGACTATGATTTGTTTCCCACCATCATGGGGCACAAGAAAATCAATCTCAAGACAATCTTGTTAGCACAGGACAAGTGATGACTCCAGTTTTAAACAAGATTCTTCATTGAAGCAAAAGATAGAGCCATAAAAGTCAAATTAGCTCACTTCAGGATGAATCAGGTTACACTGATTTAAGCCCAATTTAATTTAGGCAGTTTTTTAACCACAAGAATAAGGTCGTTCTTAGTACATATTAATAATTAAATCAACATATACACAAATAGCAATATTCTATCTAATATTAAACTTTTTAACAACTTGTTCTCAATTATTTTATAATTTGCTGCTTTGTTTAAAAAAAAAAAAAAGCTGAACTTTAATTTACAATGTACTTTGTATTTCTAAGTGTGTTAATGATTTCCTTGAAGCAGGTACAGTCCTCCGGATTCTAAGAGCCAAATTCAACTGTATCTTCTGTTATCTGTTTAAATTCATAATTGCCTCTGCCATCCATGTGGAGGTAGTACTATGGGAAAGAAGGGAGAGAAAAAAGGAGAGAAAAAAATCATTGACTAAGAGAATTTCCTTTTTGTCAGGAATTTATGTAGAGGTTATTATACAAATGATCTAAATTATTATTTAGAGCTACTAAAGCCTTTAAAAGTTTATACACAGAAATGCATAAAGTTCTCCAAGGTAAAGGCTAAATGAAGACATGTTCATTTTGAAAAGAGCAACAATATAATTCTGCTTGGAATGGATATAGTGCTTTCTCTCCTAAGAATTAAAATATCAGACTTCCTCATTATTTTAAAGGAACCAAATCTATAAGTACACCTACAATTAGAATGCTCCTATAACTTCAGAACCAAGGATCTGATATACCACCAAGTGCAACCCAGTTTAGTAGGGTCGTTTTTAATACTTCCTTATCTGGTTTCCTAGATCAGCTCGAAACCTCTACCTTAAGGCTTTTTGTCTATTTTTGGATTTAGCAGAGGGAGAATCAAGAGCTATAGTGCGCCTACATACCTCATTCTATGAAGACACTTAGGACAGCTGTTACAAAGCCTTCTGTTTTTATTTAGTGCCTTTTTATTTACAAAAAAGCTTTGTTTTCTATTTTTCTACTGTTATTTCTTAGCTATTCTGGCTACTAACATTGCTATTCTTCCTATTATTTGGCTACTTGTTTATACCTCTAGAAGAAGAGAGAGAAAACCCAAGTCCTCTCACTGTCCTATGACTATAATATTTATGAACTTTGAGGAAATACAAAGGTTTGGATATATTTTAAACTATTTGATTTCTAGTTATTCAATTTCTCATTCAATTCATGAGAAATGAGCAGATTATAACATGCCATAAGATAAAAACTATATTTAAAAGTCACACAGCTCTATAGAATTTCATTATATTTTATTAAATATTTTCATATAGGCTACCTCTTTGATCCTCATGGTAATCTATGAGACAGGCTGACAAGGATGAAAAACTTTATTATACAAAGGTAGCAACTGATGCCAGACATAGTGGTCTGAATGCAAGTTTCTTAACTTTGAGTCCTATGCTCTTTTTTTATCATTTGTACACTATTGCCTAAACCATAAGTTCTAAAGGGTACACGTAGTACTCTGTATCCTTCAGACGGTGAGCCCAGTACATGGCAAAAAAGGTGCCTGATCAGGTGTGAATTTTATGAGAGAAGATAAAATTGTTCTAACTTTTCTCAAATCCTTTCTTTTACCTAAGATTTCTGTATCATTTAGGAAGCAAAAAAAAAGGAGGAGAAGAAGGAAGGAAAGAGGGAACAGAAAAGGAAAAAGAAAAGAATATAAAATGAAATAAACTGGGTTTCTTTTTAGAGTTTGATCACTTTACAGTAAGAGTAGAAAAGAACTGTTATACTGAGAATGGCACTGCTGGAATGGCAGAATAAATAAAATATCTGTACCAGTGTAAACCTCACTGTAATAACTTTGTAAATCATCATGACTACCTAATGAATTCTATTTCACTGCTGTGCAATGGTAAACACAGCTGATGTTATTCAATTTCTTCCTTATAGTTCTGATCACTCGAAATGTCCCTAAACTTTTTGCCATCTAATCCTTCGTCTCTTTCTCCTTCTGCCAATACAGCAGAAGATAAGAAGATAAGAAGATAAGAAAAATATTACTTAGTCATAGTTGTGATAAGAGTATGCAAATTTTAGTCAATTATTATACGACAGTCATTTATAAAACCGGAGAACCACTAACTGGTTCTCTAATATCTCTTATATAACCTAGGGATTGTTTATATGTACTAAAGCTTTCAAAACTAACAACTACAATGATATCTAAGAAAATCCTATTTCATTTTATAAAACTGAAATAGAATCACCTTTTTTCCTTAAGGTACATGTATCAAAGGGAATATACACCAAGAAATCTAAAAGCATAATCAGCTGAATTCATATATTTAAATAAATTTTCACTGTATCGTTCAATGTAAGAAATACAAACCTCATGGTGTTTCCAAAGAGACTTCCTGTGTGACACAGTGAAGAGGGTGATACCGACCTAATACAAAGAAAATGATTTAGATTGCTATAAACAACACAGAATACAAATCAAACCACTCTACGTATTTTAAGCTTTAAGATGACTATCTTCAGTAGCTATAGTTAAAATTAATGTCAAAGAGAAAAAATTACAACTGATGACAAATGTTCAAGGTAATACAAAATACAGGCCATCAACTACATAATAAAAACTAATGGGTATCAACAAAGTTCTTTAAGAAAAATAAAACTAAACTAACAGGTACTATTGCTGTGTATTATTTTGTTTGGGGCAAAAAATATATATCCTAGTACATTTTCCATCTTACTGTGAAAAATATGTAAAAAAAGTATAAAGATGATAAAAACAGCAAAAGGTCAAAATCAAGAAAATTAAATCAAAACAGTACTGTCTACAGCCAATTTGTTTTTCAAATACAGGGTGATAATCTTTTATTGGAAACCTTGTTTTGGAATCTGTCTTAGAACTCAGATTTTAGAAAAGTAGTATTTACCACACCCCCAGAATTCTGGGGCAGAATTCTATAATTAAACACATGAATGTTTCTGCAGCAACACATGGGGACACTGACACTGAGATATAACACTCTTTGCTAAAGTGAGATATCATCCTTTAACAGTAACTTTGTTACTTAGTAACTTAGAATCTCCTCTTTGGATAGATATTTGGTGAGTCACAGAATAAAACAAGAAGGGGCACATGGACCTTTAAACTGAAGACTTGGCATACTGACCTCTCGACAATGACTATAAATGTAGCCTTCCACGTCCACACTAACTGCACTTGTGCATTCATCTAAAATGGCAAACTGGGGTTTATGATAAAATAATCTTGCCATCTGAGGAATAAACAGAAATATTTTGTATAATCACATGCAGAAATAAGCTAAAATAAATTAAGTATGCATTTACAGTCATAAAGCAAGTATAAAAATTATTCTAACTCAAAAAATCTATTTCCCAGAAACAAAAACAATATATAAACCTCATTGTTTTTATTATCTTGCCGAACAAAGGGGAAAATGTAATAAAATGTTAAAAGTAAAAAAAACCTTTTAGGACTGATATGAGATGAAGTTGAGTTTCAAACTAATATTAAAGAAAGTTCTCTAAACAAGATTAAAGGGTACATGTTTTAACCAAATCTTAGAATTCAGACTTATAGATGGCACAAGTGCAAAAATGTGTCTATTTTTTTGTTGATTAAGTAATGCCCATTAAGTTGCCAATTAATATCCCCATCAAACTTTTTGAGTGTACCTGGTTTCATATTCCTGTGGTCAGTACTGAGTGTGTCCATTTTTTTAAAGCATTTGCTAATTTTATAAGTAAAAACTAACATCCAGATTGTTAAAGCTTACATTTCTTTGATTAGCAGAAATACTGAACATTTTCTTAGGTTTATTTTCCACATGTATTTTATTTTCTGGGAATTATGTATCTTGATCCTTTGTCTAACAGATATTCCATTTTGTCATCTGCCACTAACAATGATCTCCACATTGCAAAACCAATGCACACTCTTCTATCCTTACCCAATTCACCTCCTCTGCAACATTCAACTCAGATGACCACTCCCTGCTCTTTAAGTGACAGTGAAACTGGGTCTTAAGTTTCCTCCCACTTCCTAAGCTGCTTTCTCAGCTTCTTTTCCAGCATTTTCTCTTCCATCTGACCACTAAATGTTGAGGTTCCTCAGGGTTAATGCCTAGGTCCTCTTCTCTTTTTCCTATATTGCATCTCATTGAATCTCACGATTTCAAATCTCATGATCTACACCTGCAAACTCCCAGTACATATCTTTCATCTATATTTCTCTTCTAATTTTCAGATTGATATGTAAGAATTTCTATTTTGATTTGTCTACTTGGATACCGCATGGGACTCTCAGACTTAAAAATCTAAAACTCATATAGATTTTCTAGATTTTCCCCTTAAAATCCATTCATCTACCCTCCCAATCATAAACATTTCAGAAAATGACACTATCAAACAGTTGTTCAATCTAGAAAGCCATGAGTCCTTCTCTATCATTCCCCTCTTCTCCTCCCTTTCACTCCCTCCATCCCCTCATTTTTAGTCCATTTCAAGTCCTGTTGAGTTTAAAATCCACTCACTTTTTCCCCATCTCCATAATCATGCTTTTTTTCCCACAACATAGTCATCTCCTGCCTGGATGACCACAGATAGCTTCCTACTTCCTCTTTTACTCCGCTCCAATCCATTCTCCATGTAACCAGAGAAGATCTTAGAAATATAAATTACAAAATTTCACTCTTCTGCTTAAAATCTTTCAACAACTTCCCATTTCACTTAAAATAAAACTCAAACTCTTTACCATGGCCTACAAGGCCCTGCACAATCTTATTCCTGCTCGCTCTCTACCCTCCACATTCTAGCCAATATTGCCTCCTCTCAACTACTAGGACACAAGGTCAAGTATATCAGGGAGGACAAGACAGTTGCCCGGCGCAAAGTTAATTAAGAGAAATGGCTATCTGAAGGCATTCTACACATGCCCCCTGTGTTCCCATGGAGCTCGCTGCATGCCGTCATCACACTTCTCACATCATGCGTCTCTCCCTCCACTATGCTATCAGGTACTTGATACTACAAGACTGTAAAGTGAATGAGTACATGAACACTGCAGTCATACTACCTGAGCTTGACAAGCCAACCCCCTCACCCCTACATGCTTTAATTTTTACTAGCTGTCCTTGCTTGACAAGCTACTTAACTGTTTAATTTCCCCTGTACAATGGGGCCTTCATAGTTCTTATCTCACAGGACTGTTGTGAGAATTAAATGAGAAAATCTGTGTAAAGTGCTTAGCATAATACCTATTAAGCACTCAATAAAAGTTAGCTGTCATTTAACTGAAATAATAGCTTCTCTTTTTTAAGCAGGAGATAAGTTATTCTGCTGAGAGTGGTAGAGTAGAAAATGGGGTAAAAGCCTGAGATTGGAGTTTTTAAATGATTATCATGAAAAATGAAAGAGAGGGGGAAAAATAAGTAACATGATTGCCAAGCCATGCTACAAGCCCCTGTAAGACTGGAAACCATGAAAGTGTGCTGACACCAATCCACATCATTCTGATTTTTTCAGCTGTGCTCAGAAGCCTACGCACAGAAATGCCAAGGCAAACAACTGCTCTTGATTGGGGTTTAGGTAATATGAGAAAACAAAAAGTGGGAAAGGAAGTTAAGTGGAAGGGATAATTTGTTCATTCCTTTAAGAAATACCTCCGGAATACCTCCTATGTGCCAGGCCCCATGCCAGGTCCTGGATTATTAAGTCTGTACTAGACAGGAAAGGAGGTAGAGTCAGAAGAGGATAAATCAACTGTAAGAAAAAGATTGATCAATTGTAAGAATATGGAACAATATTCAAGAAATCTCACTGAGTTTGAAGACAACAGCTGCCAATTAGGTAAAAGAGAAAGAATTATAAAAATGGTTTAAAAAGACACTAAAAATTTTATGACAGTGGTATTTCTGGTAAGGGGGTTTTGTTCCTTCTTTATAATTTTATACATATTCCAACTTTTCTATCACATATATTTTTTCATAATTCACAAAAAGAACTCCATGACTAAATAGGAAGAGTTCTGAAAGACAACTATCAGTCAGAGAAATATGATATACTAAATTATGATATTAGATAGAACCACCTTGGCTGATGATGACTGGGACCAAATGAGTGCAATGGAGGGAAATATCACTTGAGATCTCACTGGACAATGAGAGAAGAGAACTGGATAGACAGCCCACATGCACACCGAAGGCTATAAAGTACTGATTGGTTAAGAGCAACAATTCTGGTGTCAGACCCACCTGCACTTGAAGCTCAGTTCTGCCTCTCATTAGCTGTATGGCATTAGTAACCTGATTGAGCTTGCCAAGTCTTTCCCTTGTCTATACCTTGCTTTACAAGTCTGCTAGGAGAATTAAATAGGATCTGCCATTCAAAACCAACTTTTTCCCATCTTTATACCAGTGCATTTCCTTTGTAGCTATAAGACTGCCTTGTATTACAGTTATTTGAGAATATGTGGATCTTCTAACTAGAAGATCCAAATTATATCATCATTGAATTTGTTTTTTCACTGTTAAAATAATGGAATAATCATCTTATCTCTCTACATTTAGACTGAAGGAGCGTTTTTCAAGGAGCTTTTAGAAATCTGTCACCAGACCTCCTTTTATTCAATAGTATTATTCCATTCTCTCAAATTCAAATCCTAGCTCTGCTTACCCAAAAGTTCCTTTGGTTCACCAGTTTTACACAAACCCTCACTCTTGTAAGTTCTCTAATTTGGATGGTTAGACCTTTCAAGTCTGTTCTTCCTAAAAATTAGTTTTTAATATTGATAAATTCTTGTAATTTATGAAAACTGTCTTCACTTCCCTTAACTTTTTACTTTGAAAACTTTTAATCAAAAAAAAAAGAAAGAACAGTAAAATGAACACACATAATCTTCACCCAACTTCATCAACATTAATATTGGTTGTATTATCCTCTTCTCTCTCCCCACAAACCCTTTGAAAGTAGCAAAACAATATGCTCTCTTTTAAACTTTACGTTTAATTCTCCAAACACTGGCCAATACAGAACACACACCGTCAATGGCTTGGTCAAGCAGCAGGGCCACAGGAGAGCTTTCTCTCACTCCCAAACAACTCTATCATAGTTCATATGGTTTTACAGGATTCTTTCCCCTACGCCCTTACTCTTCCAAGATATCTTCTCATTCCTGAAGACCTTGAATTTCTTATCTTCAAATAAAAATTATCCAACTTGTACCTTTATACCACACACACAGAATTCCTTAGTTATGCATTTTTTTTTATTTATCTAAGTTGCTATTGTGTCCATTTGTGACTCTTAGCCTTCCATTTTCTTTGAAATCAAAGTATAAAATTTAAATTTGTTCTCTTGACTTGCAGTTCTTTCTATAGCAATCCCCTAAATTGATTCAAGAAATGCCCAATCATTTCAAATTCTCACTCATTCAGCCCAGTTTCCATTTTGAGTATGGCTGACATCTTTCTTTTGTTTATGATTTATTCTTCACTCTAGATTAATCTTATATTAACAGTTCTAATCAGAAAAATCACAATATTAGGTTTATATCAAGTTCATATAAAATGGGTATTATTTAGGGAAAAACAAAACATGCAAAATTAGGGAGTAGGAGGCAACAAAATGGTAGAATATAACCTGAAGATAACGAATAAGCAATTCTGCAATAAGCCGCTTCTTTTACTCTTTCCTTGGCTACAGTTTTCTCTAATTTCCATAAGGTTAATATTCTGGAAAGAAAAATCCTTCTGGATCTGCTCAAACTATGGTATGTACAGTTAGAAAATAACTCTTTAAAAGTTATTCCTCTTAACAGAGTACTCACTCCTAATATGTAGAGTTTTATAGTCATGTTTGATAAGGAATAAGTTTAGTCAATCATAAAATTAAAATAGTTCCTTTCAAATGCTTTTTTATAGTAGAAAAAATTTTAAATTCTAAATAATTCTAGGAACTAGATACTAATCCCTGAAACAAGGATACATATAATGGTAAGAGGAAAGGGCAAGAACAGAATAAAGAATAAAATGATAATAAAATTAAAACTGATCATCTCTAATATCAGAGAGAAAAGCCTTAGTAAGACAAAGAGATGTCTATAGGGAAAAGACATAGAAAGAGATCTCAAAATCCAATCGAGATTACCATATATCCCAGGACCATGTGGTACAAAGTTTCCCCAACTTTTACAAAAATGTAGTAATGGTATATAATTGGATGTGCAGCTTTTCCTTTCACAGGAAAATTTATAAATTTTTCCGAATTCCAAAATTTACATGCAAGTTATACACTTTCAAGCACCTTTATTATCATTTAAACTAATCTATACAAAAACCATTACTAATTGAAAAGATTAAAATAAAACTGTGTGCCTTGATTAATCAACCAGTTGCACTGTTGTGCAATGTCTTCACAATATACTTACTGCCATTCTTTGCTTCTCTCCACCACTGAGTACATCCATCCAATCCTGAACACTGTCCCAGCCTCCTTCACGTTCAAGGATATGACTCAACTGGACATTATCTAAGTATTCCTTCAGTACCTTTTAGCAAAATGATTAAAGGTGAAATCAAGCTTAAAATAAACCAACATTATCTATCTTACTTTTTTTTTTACAATAGAATCACTATAAGTCTATTGCCAATATCATTTAAAGAGGCGCATTTCACAAAAGAATGTGGCACGAAGGTAGCCCCAAATCCTTTACTTCCTATCTATATTAAATCTGACAAAATATATCTAGTAGCTTAAAGAGAATAACACTATTATGTGTAATTAAAGGACAAGGGCAATGAGAGAACAATCATTTAAAGACAAGGTTAAATACTCATCAAGTCATATTTAAGCAAAGTGGTTCACATCTTAACGTATCTTGGAAATTATAATTAATGACAAGGCTTTAGGAGGCTTTTACAGGTTAGGATAAACTACTTAACTGATTAAGAAAAAGAATCTTAAACAGTATTTTCAGCAGGTCTCGAATATAAATATTTACTTACAAGGTCAGATATCCCCTTCCTTTTCTGATCTTCTCTTCCATCTGGATATATCACTTGGTCTCGAAGTGTTCCAAGAGTCATATAAGGTCTCTGATAGTAGGAGAGCAAAAATCATTACAAGTGAATTCTTAAACAATAAGAATAGCTTTATATTAAAGATTACAAAATAACTCAAAAAAGGTCTTACTTGAGGAACATAAAATAACTTTCCTCTCTCAGGTTTAGTTAGACGTCCTCCAAAAAGAGGCCATAACTATTGGATAAAAAAAAAAAGAGGTGTAAAAGAGCAGTTGTAGATTCCACGATGTAGTAGGTCACATGGCAAAATAAGACTGTAAAATTTTGAGGCTAATTTGTACTTACTTCACCAAGAACACGGAAAAGTGAACTCTTCCCACAGCCATTTGGACCACAAATTAGAACATTGGCCCCAGAGCGAACCTGAAAGGAAACCGGTCTATGAATTAATTAAATAGAATGAATATATATGCAATGAACATTTACTTAGAGTTCTCTGCTAATGACTAGCTTTCTGTTTTGTCTATAAATGTGATATGAGGTAGAAGCAGTGGATGGTATGGTTGAAGGGACCCTTTGTTTTTGTTTACTTTCAAATTTTACTCACTTTTTAAAAATTTAACCCATTTCCCGTTTGCCTTAAGAATACTCATTACCAGTGCTTGCAGGTGCAGCGTTTACCCCGAGATAACTCATGGATTACAGTCCTAACCTTATCCCCAAAGTTTGCCACAAAATATCTCGCTTTTATTATTATTTTTACATTGCACTAGTATATCAATGTCTTTGGAAACAAATGACATCATTCTATTTACAGTATTGTTTTTAGTAGTAGTACTTCCATTTACAAAATACAGTAATTCTTGATCACTGAAAATATCAAATCCTGGAAAATGTAGCATTCCTAGGCATGATGTTAAATTAATGCTGGCAGAGAGCTGCAAATCTTTTTCTAAACAAGAAGAGTTAAAAATCATTATTGATATTATCAACTTCATCTCAGTCAGAATACAAAGAGCTAAAGCTTAAAAAATTTGAGAATTCTTGAAAACACTAAATATGTGTGTATCCATAATTTTCTTTTAAAAATGGAATCGTACTATATATGTCCTACATTTGTTATTGATTAACAATATATAACATATATTCTTCTAGGTCAGTGTATTCAGATTCCTCTCATTCTTTTTTTTAATGTTTGCAGTGTATTCCATAGTAAGGACGCACCATAATTTATTTAAATACTCTCCTTTTGTTAAATATTAATTCAACTGCATTTTGTTTTGCTCTTAGCTAATTCTGAGTCAGTGGGCAAATTTATGCACTAGTGAGAAATGTTTCTATACATCAGATTCTTTGGAAATTATAAGTGTTGGATCAAAGTATATATACATTATATTTACACATGCTACCAAACTGCTCTGCAACAATAGAGTTAAATGATAAATAGTAAAAAGAGTGGCTAAGTTCTAAACTTATGATCTTACATGTTAATCAATCCTGTGAAGACTACAAAAACCTGGAGTTATAACCTAGCTCACATTACACAGCAATGTACACAACAGGAAAGGAGGACAACAACGAGATATGAGTTATCCTAGCTGTTGGGACCAGCCTTTGACAATTTTTTAACTGTCAAGCCTGAGGTTCCTATTATTTAAATTCAGTGAATATTTACTGAATTCTCAGCATCAGGTTCTGTTCTAGGCAATGGAGTTACATTAGAATAAGAGAACAAAAAACCCCCAAACCAAAAAAAGCCCCAAACTCTCTCCTTACCATTTTACATTCTAGTGGGAAAGACATACAATAAGGAATAAGCATAATAAATGACCCAATTAAATAATATGTCTGAAAATATGTGTTACAGAGAAAAAACAGATCAGGGTAAGGAAACTTGGGAGTGGGTGGGGGAGGTCACACTTCTAAGGTGGTCAGGCCAGGCAAATGGGCAAAACTTTGAGAGGAGGAGTGAATTAGGAGTTTATCTGGAAGAAGATTATTCCAGCCCCACCCTAACCATAAAAAAGCAGATTCAAAGTGACTGAG
>NW_006441955.1:37135892-37147744 GCF_000325575.1 Pteropus alecto | reverse complement strand
GGGGGGAAAAAAAAAAAAAAAAGAAGGGAGGCTGATTTGGCAAGAGGAAATAAGGAGAGAAGAGAAGTAGGAAATGAGCTCAGAGAGGTAAGTGGGAGCGGTTAGAGTAGTGGCAGGCAAATTCTACATTGTAAGCCACTGAAAAGACTTTGGCTTCTACTCTGATGAAATGGAGAACCATTTGCATTATGCACAATGGCCAAAAAATGAAAGTAACCCAAGAGGATAAATGTATAAACAAAATATGGCATAGACATACAATGGAACATTATTCAGCCTTAAAAAGGAATGAAATTCTGATACAGGCTACAACTTGGATGAACCTTGAAGACATTATGCTAAGTGAAATAAGCCAGACAAAAAAGGGCCAATATTGCATGATTCCACTTATATGAGGTAGTTAGAGTAGTCATATCCCCAGAGACAGAAAGTAGAACAGGTTACTAGAGGCTGGGGAAGGAGGGAAATGCATTGTTTAATGGGTACAGAGTTTCTGTCTGTTATGATGAAAAAGTTCTGGAGATGGAGGATGCTGATGGTCACATGACATCGTAAATGTACTTAATGCTGATGAATTGTACACTAAAAAATGGTTAGAAGGGTTAAATTTTGTGTTATGTATATTTTACCACAATAAAAGAGAAAAAATGAACCTCTATAAAAAGGCTGAGAATTACCCTAACTGGCTTACCACATAGTTGATCTATAATAAAATTTCACACCTTATGCACATCAATGTTAGAGCATAAACTATTCTAAATGACTTTTCTAGATGAATGAACTGTCCCTTTTTCTGAGAAATTATTTTAAAGACTCATTTAGATGACTTCTGTATGAGCAATTATCTATTTCTTTTTCCTGTAAAACTGAATATAATGAATATTCTTGATAATGCAAGATTCTATATAATAATTTTACTTTACTATAAGTGATGTCCTTAGGTGCTCCTACAGTTCAGAACTGTTAATTAAATGGTTCCACACTACTATGCTTTATTTGAGTAATGTCAGCAATATAATCTTTTCTGCCCCTAACTGCCCATTGTGACACTGGTATCCAATATTTCTCCACACTATTTGTTGCAATATGCCAGGAAACACCCAAACCAAGTTTGTAATGATGTGTAAAAATAATAACTAGACTCATGGACATCCTTAGGTACTCTCCTATGCTCAAATGTTTTAAATCCAACATTAACTTTTCTTTACTCCATGGCTTTTGAGAATGTTGGACAAAACTTACAATTATGACATTAGTCATGGTAAGCCAGTAATGATTTTTCCATATTAAAGATTTATAAAAATGTATTTTTTTACGGGTTGAATTAAGATTAAAAACCAAGAGTAACTTTCACTGATAAACTGAGTTCTGTATCATTGAGGTTCCTAGATTGGTTTAATGGAGCAGTGAATGCTTTGAGCCACCACATTTTTACCAGTTATTTACCCAGAAATAACACTTCTTGATAAATCCTACTTCCTATGAATTTACCATAATAAATAAAAAAAACTACACATAAATATGATTTAAGTAAAAGAGAAATAATATAAAAGAATGCTGTTTATGAAGATTTATAGGCTTCTTATACACTACAAATATGCCTTTACTAAAAAGGTAAAAATTGGAATAAGTTACAAAGTACTATTTTAACATCCACATTATATATAACCTACAAGTTGTTATCTCTTAGGGTCTCTTCAGTCTACATTTAGATAAATATGCCTGTGCTGGAGAGTTTACATAGGAATAAGGTATAAAATCTCCTATCTCAAATAAGCTTATATTATTTGGTTATTATGTAACCTGAGAAAAACTAATCATAAAGTATGAAACATTTGTTTTTGGTGGCCAAGTCTGTTTTACCATGCCTCTATCCAGGAGAAAGGAATCCTTATTTTCAAGTAAGCCAGATGGGTAGAAAATTGGAGGTTACAAAGAACTGAAAGATGTTTGTTAAATAAAGGAAGAAGATGTTAAAGGAAAAACAAAACAAAACAAAACAAAGACAGAATAAATGAGAAAAGCCAAGTCTAACTTAAAATACCTTAAGTGAAAAAGAGACAGAAGAGGAATTCATTACAGTAGACCAAAAGGACAGAAGTCAAAACACAGCTCCCAGTGGAGGAGGAAACAAAACAAGATAAACAACAGGTGGTATGGAATATGATCACAAAGTAAAAGGCATAACTGGGTACTCAAATAAGACTTTCCAAATGAAACCAAAATAAGAGCAAAAAATCAAGAGCCTTTCTGAAATTATAAAAGTGAAGTTATAGGCTCTAGCTAGAAGTATATTAAATTCAAACATAAGGGCTTTAAAGGGAAGGGCTTTTGGACTGAAAAGAAAGCAAGAGCTTTAATGTGGTAACATTATAACAAAGTGAGTAAATAATATCACAGACCAGAACCATAATCTTATCTACTCCATGTAGCTGTACATACAGATCCCAAATCCCTTCTCATTATGTTTAAGCCATGTGTGTATCTGTATTGTTGGTGTAATCTATTTCTGCATAAAGACAGAGTGAAGAAAGTGGAAAAAAGGACCAAGAGGATTCTTCAATGGAGAAGTCTCATGGCACTTTTTACCCTTGAGTTGAGGCTTAAACAAAGGAGCTACTAGAAATGTAACAAAGATAGGATTCTGATCTCTGTTTTATTTATGAAATCAAGCCTGATGGGTGGCTACCTACTGTGTTAAGGGAGTACACCAAACTAGCTGAAGTATCTGTAATATTATAGTCATTCAACATTTACCAACTATATTTACATTTTCTCTACTTCGTCTCATGTTTCTTGGCTTTAAAATGAATATAATATACAATACTCATTGTTGACTAAGTTCAAAGTACTGTGCATAACTGTTTTCATTTATAGTTCCTTAAAAAGTAGAAATGTATTTAAATAAATATACATTACTGAATAGAAAAATTGAAGACTTATCAAAGATTCTAACAATTTAAAAATAAATCCAATAATTATATATCTTATTTTATAAACTATCAGACAACATTCTTTCTATGAAAGCAGCTGAAAAGAATCCTATATATAAAACAAATTAAAGAAGGCCATATACACAGGCATAGAGAGAGGAATTCTAGAGCTGTGCTGTCCACTAGTCACGTGTGGCTACTTAAAATCAAATTTATTAAAATTAAATAAAACTTAAAATTCAGTTTCTCAGTTGCACTAGCAATGGATTTGCAAAATATTTTTTGATATTAATACTTGAAACTTTAAAATCCTTTCAAATAAGAAAAATAAGATTTCTAAGTATTTAAACACTTTTTAAAGCAATTTTGTGAATTTAGAGACTAAGTTAAGCCTTAAAATTATTTTGATTCTTCAAACACCCATTTTTCATTTCACATCTTGAAGATGAATTAAGCTATCATACAATCATTTAAAAACTTACTTCAAAATTAAGGTCTCGGATCAAGATATCTCCATTTGGCGTTGCTAAAGGAACATGATCAAATCTACAGAAGAAATTAATAAAAAGAGGATAATTTTATATCAAACACAAAGCAAAGGCAGCTAAAAGAAAAGGGTACTATGTAGTTTAACAAATGTTTATGGAGCTAAAAAACCTTTTTCGATACGTACTTTATAATGTTATCAGCACTGATGATTTCTCCAGCACCAGGTATCAAGGGAATGACTTGTGCTCCTTCAATACCTTAAATGGAAAATAAATATTAAAGCATTATATTATGTCAGCAAAAACTATGTGACCTAATATGTTTATATTTACCCTTTTCCTGTTGCGAGACCATTGTGCGTTCATATTTTCCATGATTTAAATCCTTTAGTACTTGCATCAATTCTGAAATCCGAGCAGTAAAACTGAAATTTTAAAAAAAGTCATATCAAATCTCCAAAGGCCAGCATGTCTTTCATATTTATTATTTTATTTATTTGAGATGAAATTGACATATGACATTGTGGAAGTTTATATCTTTTATATTATACAAATCTAACTGAAGTTTCTAAAATTATAATTTAGCTTAAATGAAATAACCTAAAAGAATTTTCATCAACATAAAGTATTAGTGATAGTATGCATGTTTTACTATAATGTTTCAGAAGGAGAGCAGAAATGTGGGGATCAGGGAAAAGGTTTCAAAAGATTCCCACCTCAACAGATACTTACTTCTTTAATAGGTAAGTTAAGAAGGTTGTTTGCCACTAGAATTTTAAAGAAGTTTCTAGTAGCTACTACAAAAGAAATAGTAGTAGTGCATTCTTTAGACCCAGGAGGTATGGACTCTGAGTTCCCACTGAACTGAGCTATAAAGCGTTGTATAAAAACAGTCTCCTATGTGAGGAAGGTTTATAATATATATATATATATTGAGATAATATGTATATATTATCTCAAATGAATGCTACCTTGCAAATGTGAAAGAATGTGGAAGATTTCTCTCTTTCATATTCTTAAGAGGGGAAAAGATGAAGTGTTATTAATATTATGTGGAACTCACTGTGACAATAGACAGAAATTGAAACTAATGAAAAGAAGTTGAGGCACATAGAAAAGACATTATGGTCAAAGAGAAAGCACTCTACATCAGAGATGCGAAACAGGATTTTTCCGTGAATAACAAGGAACAATCTCATAAAGGAACAGAAGCACCCCATATGCCATGAACTATAAAGGCACAAAGCTATTAACAAATAGGAAGGATTTTAGCATTTTCAAGTGAAAGAGACTCCACACAGTAGTTTACAACTTCTTCCGTCTTGCCGTTAAGACCTTCTCTGTCATAGGAGAGAAGAAGGAATAAAGAAGAAGAAATATGCAGAGACAAATCACAGGCCTGAAAAAGATCTTAATTTCTCCAGATGACTTTTTTACATTATATTGTTGTTCATACCGTACCAAGCTTTTTATACTAGAGCTTTAAATACTAAAATATTAAATTCCACTTTATGGTCTAAGAACAATTTTAATAGATAATATGACCACATTTACAACTGTACCTACAGATACTACAAGGTAACTTTTCATTTTTTTCCATTAAAATCAACTTCATGTTTGTTCATCTTTTGCTGGGTTGCCAGTACCAAAGATCTAAGAAAAAATGTATGGTGGGAAACAAAAAGTTCAAATAAGAAGATTCTAGTCATTAAGTTAATTTTCTGTGAATTAAGAAGAACTGTCATGATTCAACAATTCCCAATTTACTGAATACCACTGTCCATGGAGCAGACAGCTTGAGAACCACTAATCTAGTTAAAGCTCAAAACAATTATCTCAAGGAAACATGAACAGTTCACTATAAGGAAAATAACCTTCCTTAACTCTTTATCAAAACCGGCTTCTAGAATTAGTAGCATCAGTTGTCACTGATCTTAACCTCAACTGGGCACAATCACTAAAGGTTGTGTTTTTAAAAAATTGTTCTCTGCAATTGCTCATTATTAAGAATCTTACTTACCCAGCCAATCTAGTCATTTCACGGCCAGCCAAAACTATTCGACCCAGAGCTTGAGACATTCGCAAAAGCATCCTTCCACTTTGGTAGTAATCCTTAAACAGAAAAAAATATATTAATTTTCACTTATATTTCTAAGATTAAAAACTAGGTTTTATTTAATTTTATATCTGAATTTCAATTGTTATTATTAATACCACTTTACCTCCATAAGTTCTGAATGCGTACTCTTGACATGTCGAGGATGAGATAAATCTAAGAAAGGATGACTGACAACTAGGTAACCAACAACAGTGGCAAAATCTGAAACAAAACAGTTAAGAATTAAAATATGAACAATACTTTACTTTTTCCACAAATCTCATTCCACCATCTCTTTTAAAGCATACTTACATTTGGCAATTATGCTATCAATGAAGCCCATAGAAAACCGAAACAAAATGAAAGTATGTAGGTGTTCCACCTGGCAGAAAGCAAGAACAAAAAAATATATATTTTCTATGTATTAAAAAATGAATCTATCATGATAATAAAAGAAAATGTACATTTATTCAACAGATATTTACTGAGTGCATATGATTTCTGATTATACTGTACATCACATTTCATAGAGCACAATGCTGATCACAGAGCAGGTACTAAACACTTCATGAAACCATTTTTATAGCAATAGAATGGAAATTACATAAAAAATGTTAATGTGGTGTCCCTGGCATGTACAATAACAATGCAGTCATAATACTATCAGGTATGTATATGCTAAAACTGATCAATAATCAAAACAAAAAGAACAGAAGGATGAGCTAATTTAGGTGAAACGCTAGCAGTCTAGATTGGCACTCAATACTTTGCTTTAGTTGGAGATACCTGGTCTATGCTTTCTCTAAGAATTACATTACACTCAATCTGAACTATGTGCTAATGTAAATTAATGCCACATAGCCCAAGTCTGTAGCTGTAATCTGAGCATGTATTATATCAAAATTAGAAATCTAAAAGTGTTTTTTATTTTATATTTTAATGTTCTCAACTTTTCCATCTATCAGATTATCCAAAGTCCTGCATGATTTGGCACTGGGCTCTATCTTAAACCTCATCTGCTTCTACTTTGTTCCATCTCACTGACTTCCAGAAATGCTAGTTCCTCAAACATGTTCCTGCCTTAAGGCTTTTTTTTGGCTGTGCCCTCTGCCAGGAATAGTCTTCCTAGGTATGTATATTTTATGACTAACCTCCACTTGATGTGGGTTTCTTATAAAATGCCACCTCCCCAAGAAAGATCTTCTTGCCATCCTAGCTAAAAATAGGTAGGCAACAGCTCTCATCATACTCTACCACTTTATTCCATTTTATTTTTGGTTATAAAATTCATTACCATCTGAAATCATATAAAATATCCAATTGTTTATATGTTTGTCCCCACCACTAAAATGGGGGGTTCCTAAGAACAAGGTACCTTGCTCTTACTATCTTCTGCAAAAGAACAATGGCTGGAACTTTTATCCAGTGAATTCCATGTGTCATATGCTGTGCTCAGTGCTGGAGAACAGAACAATGAATAGAACAGACAAGGCTCCTTAGCTCATGGAGTTTACATTCTAATGAAAGAGACAAACTATTAAGCAAACAAGAAAATTATAAATTGCAATATATGCTTTTAAGGAAACAAATCATTAAAATGGAAAATAACTAGTAAAGGCTGTTTCAGACAGACCAATCAGAGAAGACAAGGCCTCAGATGTTAACTTTTGGGCTGAAATCTAAAGATAAGTATAAGCAAGCCATGTGAAGAGTGAGGGGTGTGAAATGCAGTCTCCTGGAAAATTACCTTAAATATATTTTAGTGATCACTATCAAAGTTCAGTCATGCTAAATATAAATAAAGCAAAAATTCAATTTATGAAATAATTTAAAATAACAACCACTTTAATCTTTTTAAATCATTTCAAATATATTTTTAAGTTCACCAGCTTCCACTAAAGTGTAAACTCCATAAAGGTAGAATTTTGAGATTAGATTCACCACTGTTATCACACTAGCACCTAGAACAAACACACAGGCACCTAGATGATACCCAACATCTTTTGAATGAATAAAATTACTTGAATTGAAGTTTTCCAGGTGGCAAGTAAATAAAAACTGAAGTACAGTTTTCACAAGAAACAATGTTTATATTCTAATTCAAGAGTCAGCAAACTATGACTCGCAGTCCGAATCCAGCTTGCTATTTATTTTTGTAAATAAAATTTTATCAGAACATAGCCACAGCCATTCAGTTATATATAGTATATGGCTACATTTGAGTGGTAGAGTTGAATAGTTACAATAGAAACCATACAGCCTCAAAAGCCTAAACTATATATGTACTACCTTGCCCTTTACAGAAAGTTTGCTGACCTCTAATCTAAATAATCTTCACAGTATTTTCATGAATGTTATAGGAACAAATTTTCTATAGAAATCACTAAATTAATTACTAAATAAGACTCCTATCTATACAATAATATACTGACATTTTAATAAATCTATCAATATTTATAACTAAGCAACAATATACTGATAAGATAGTTTTATTCTCATATTTTTTTATGAAAACACATTATAAAAATCTTTTATAGCTATTTAAAAATAAATACCTTAAAAAGTAAAGATATATATTTATATTTTTGCCTAGGCCAAAATAAAAAAAATCTTTTTATAAATATGTGAGACTCAAACGTGTTGTCTTACCAGCTTCTGGAAGACTGTGTAGATTGTCTGTTGTTCTCTTTTGTTCCCATTGTAAAAGGCAACTTCTTCACTATTAAAAAAATAATTCAGCAATTAATTTTAATGTTACCTAAGCCTGTAAAATAACTGAAATACAGTATTTGATGACTGAATATCTGCATTTAAATAAATAGTTTGTGATTAAGACCTTACCAGGTACGTCTCAATCCATGGTCAGTACTTGAGACTCTGTGCCTAGTTCAGAGCACAGGAATACATATCTGATTGGATCACAGACTAGACTACAACTATATGATGCATGTGCCATAGGTAGCCTGGCTGAAATGTGCTGGGCTAATTCTTAGAAATTTAAATAAAACAATAAAAAATAAGAAGGAAGTTGCCATGATACATAGGGAAGCAGGGCTGGGACAGCCATCATAGACTACAAATTAAATACAGTAGAAGGAGGAGTAGAAAACAAAAGCTAGATAATAGCGATGCCATGACATACAGCCTCTGAAGAAGAGAAAACCAAACTAAGTCCTGACAGCTTCTCAGTGCCACCTCTCAGGAGGCCTAGATGCATAGTCACTTTTATTCTTAGAACCCCACCATGTCTTCACAACTTCAGTTTTCCTGAACTGGTTTGAATGCGTCCACAAGGGCCATAAGGATCTTGACTAGAAATAAATGGGCATTTTTATAAATAAAGAAAGGTTCAGTGTAGTTATGTAAATTTGTTAAAGTCATACAGGTAGCAAGTCAAGCAGCTGAGATTATAACTCACATATGATACCAAAGTCTAGTCTTTTCACTCTGTTCAGTATGATGTAAATCTCCCATCAAAGTACCTATTACAGAAAAGTAAAAATTTACATAGGAGTCCAGAAGGCACTGTTAAAACAGCCTTCAATAAACACTTAATATTTATTTAAAGTCTCTTTTCTCCCTTTAAACTCTGTGAATTTTATAGTCTACTCCAAAATGTACTTGTATTTTTTTTTTTCATCATAAAAGCAAGGCAGTTCCTACTTCAATTCCTTTAAGTAAAATTAACTTTTCATAAAGATGCATCATCATATTTGACCTGTGTTTCATGGCTCCCTTGACACAATGATACAGAGCACCGAGGTATCAGAATCCCAGTTTAAGAAACACAATTCTTCACCTATACTTCTTTCTATCTCTTCTGCACATTTAAGCCTATGGAGGAAGATGAGGCGAGAATTCTACTTCCCCACTCCAGTATGTGAAAGGACAAAACATCCTACAGTACTGATGGCTGCCTATCCAACATCTATCTCTTCCTTGTTCTTTTCCCAAGAGAACTCTGATTTTCTTAAAGTTATCTATCCTTTTCTGTATATCCAAATGGTTTAGAATGGCCTCATGCCCATCCACAGGGGATGAGTTTCAAATGGTCTAAGCCAATCATTTTGCTATATATTGTTTTAGTCACGAGGGAGTGATAATTTTGGCCAATGAGATATGCAGGAAAGTTGGCTGCAGGGCTTCTGGGAAAGTTTCCTTGCTCTCTTAAAGACAGCAGAAGAGATGGCCCATTTTTATTTCTGGACTTTTTGCAGGGGAGGAGGGCTGGTGAGATTTGGAACTGCTTTTAACAACTTGTGATTACAAGACAGCCTGAGGAAAGGGGTAACATACAAAGGAGGGCAGTGCCAAGAGAAAAACAAAGAAGATCCAGAGCCTTGATCATGCTGGAACTACTTTATCCTAAGAGTTCATATGTGAAGTAGTAAATATCCCTATTGTTGGAGCCCTCTGAGTCAGGTTTTCTGTGTCTTGCAATAGAGAGAATTCTAACTGAGACCATCTTTCACTCGCTTGGCAAATCACCTCTCAACTCAACTGTCAAATCCCTGTTTCCCTAGAATACAAAATCCAATTTAAAATTAGTACCATTGTAGCAATTCAAAGACATTAAGGAGGAAGAAATTGTTAAAGAGTAATTTCCTAAGTAATTTTGTAAATACCTATAGGGTAGTAAATAAATATCAGGACCCTCGAAATGACTTAAGATTGACATCAACATATGAGGAAATTTATTAAGCATCTGCTACATACCAAAAACTATGCTGGAAGCTTTATATATATTTAATGGTTAATCCTCACAATAACCCTATGTTATCTAACTATTATAAACAAAAGTGAGGCTAAAAATAACTTGCCAAAAGTCATAGAATATATAATTGATAAGTAGAGGACGTAGATTTTGAAATTAGGCTGGCTCGAAAGCACAGTACTTTTTTCTCCTATTTTGGGTTTTTAAACTGTCTGGAAAATAGGTAGAGACACATATAGTGAGACTGAATTACTGAGTATTCTAAACATAGTCTCAAATAAAAATATTTTAGGATAATGGAATGAAATTTTAAGTATTATAAGTAAATCTGAATTGTATTTTGACTATGTTTAAAATAAAATTAAGAGAAAATTAGTCAATAAACAACATAAAGAGCTGAATCAGGGATATAACAAAGTTAACTAAAAAAAAGGGTTACAAAATTAATACCCTTCAAATATGTCTTTTCAAAAGAGGTAAATACACACAGACATAATTTCAGTAACGATGTTCTTAAACTTTTTGGAGTCAACTTATAGGACATCAATATCCATAAAAATGAATCTTTAATATATTTAATACATTTTTCCTTACCTGTTTGTGATGAGCCGGGAATTAACGTATCTATACTCCCCTTCATACTTTTGCTCAGTTATTGTCATCTTACTAATAGGTCTTCTAAGTCGAGTTAGGAATAGTCCAGAAACCAGCAGGTAGGCCATCATGCTTGCTGGACCCTATTATTATTGTGAGAGAAAGACACAAAGTTCAAGGATATCTAATAAATTTACTGGATGCGATGTGCACAATTTCTAAAATTAACTCAGTGACTTAGAAAGAAATTGATCTTTTGACTTATCTTTTCCTCTTAATTGTGTCTTTTCTGGGAAAATAAGTACACACTGGGGCTTTACGATTTTGCTACTCATCTACTCCTCCCACCACTGCAGTTCATCCCCCAGCTTTCCCAAATATGTTCACCCAAAAACTTCTAATTGCAGTCATCACTCTTCCTATGGCACTGATGGAAGTCTTTTGGATATTTTCTTAAGATTCCACAATAACTCTCAGACCTCTTTTTCACCCTCTCTTTGAATGTTAATATTCCCTGAGGTTTCTTCCTTAGCTCTCTTCTCCTCCCAATCTTTAATCTCAAGTCTGGTCACTCCTAAGAATCCAAGACATTATTTCCAAGTAAGTACTATTCATCTTCACCTCACTACTCTGTAGAACCTCAAGCTTAGTTCCCCCAAACAAGTTCCATATGCCTTTCCATTCTCATACATCTTGCTTCCAGCTCCATTCTCTCTAACTTGGTAAGTGACTTCATCACACACTGACCATCTCAAGAGTGAAGTTCTAAGCTTACCTTTCCAAGCTCATCACAGGTACTTCACTCATTCCCATATATATCCTATGTTCTGCCATACTGAAATAACTGTTTCCTTTACATGCCATTCAGTGAAGTTGTTCTTATGTTTGGCAAACCTGACATATCTAATGGATGCCTACTCGTCCTCCTCAAAACAACTCAAATATCGCCTCCAATTCTTCTGGACACTAAATATTTTAATCAAACTTCTATTATTTGGACTGATCACTTTGCATTCTAATTACCC
>NW_006441955.1:37072934-37135864 GCF_000325575.1 Pteropus alecto | reverse complement strand
AATTATATTTTATTCATCTTTTTATTCCTACTATCCAGTATAATATGTGTGGAATACAGTGTGTATTCAAAAAAATTTTAATTAAATATGACTAAGTCAATGTATTTCAACAATTACTGCAAGCATGAACAAAGAGATAACTAAAACATAGTTTCTACTTTCAAGAAATGCAGGATCAGATAACAGAACTAGAAATATACTTAAGTATTAAAAAAAGTAATAAGTACCATAAAAATATTACAACAGAGACAAAAAGAATTAACCCTATTCACTTGCTTACAGTAAAAACATGCAATAAGAATGATTTAATCTAGATCACAAAACAGCTTTAAAAGTTAGGAAGGTAGATCATAAAATTGAAATAAAAAAATTCTATCCCCAGCATTTTGGAAAGAAACAAAAATTCCTATATAAATTATTTATTAATCAACTACAATGTATAGACATACACATAAAGCAACCACCCTATTTACATAAAGCAACCACTTTATACATAAAGCAACCACACTATCATGTGATTGTGTTATAAATATATAATAACATCACATATTAAATGACTAAAATTAGACTTCAATGAGATTACTCAGGAAAAATTTAAAGGTCATTCTCAGCAACGGAAATATCAGAGAGACAGGGTAATAAGGCTCATGGGCGAATCAACCATTTATATTATTATAAAATATTCTTGAGACTCATATAGCCATTCTAAAGGTATTTCTGGTATCTTAACATTCAAATTTCACATTAAAATGGCTATCTCCAAATCTCTTTTTAGACATTACTTTGTGAAAATAAGTACATGTATGTTTGATGTTAAACTGCACAAAAATTTTCCAAGTTTATGATTTAAAGAAAATTTAAAGGCTAAATTAGAATAATTTTTAAATCTCTAGTACATTATTATTTTATAACCAGACTTTATTAGGTACATCTTATAAAAATATATTCTTGAGCTATATAAAAATTCTTACAAAGTATCCAGCTATTCACAGTACAGCATTATAGCAATTTAAAATATAGAATAAAAGTAAACTCACCTGAGCTCCTATTGCACTCGTTAACTTGAAGATATACAAAACTATGTCTAAAAATGGCTGTAAAATAAATATTCGAAGACACAATATTAAAAAGAACTAGGTTACCTAGATTGAAAACTAATATGTTAAATACAAAATGCTATTCAACATTTAACACATACTTGTCAACATGTAGAGTTCCCATTATGTATAATGTACTGTAATAACATGTAGATCAATAAATGCACTAGACAGTTTTATTCTCAAGAAACTTAAAATGGACACAGCTTGACCAATGACTACTGACTATCAAGTGGGAAAAACATTTATTGCTTTCCATCAACTAAGATATAGCTCTACTGTGATAATTAATCATTAGCAACTAAGTAATTTCCCAAGTGCAAAGACAGTGAATTAAAATGACCTGAGTTGTAACCTCAAATCTGCTAACAGCTTTTCTAGCTTCTATATATCCTCATCTGTAAAAATGAGAGGCTCTTCTTGCTCTTAACATTGTTTGATTCTATTATTTTATCACAACATCTATATGAATCTAATTTTCTGATGTAAAATGCAAACTTCTAGAACTAAAATAATACATTAATGCACTGCTCCTCACACAGGCTCAACTGACGTACCAAAAGTTGTACCTATTCTGAAGTGTTTTTCAAGAAACTCAAATTGTGTTCATTCACAAGTCTATAGCCACCTCTTTCTAACTAATGTCTGCATTATTACTAGGAAAGGTGACATGGTTTATTAATTGGCTTGTACTAAGATGAATCTTTTCTTTTTTGCCTTATAAGTTATCAAGAAGCTAGATATACTTGTAAAATTCAAGTACATTTAAAAATTATTGATGAAAATAATGACTCATAATTTAAGTCGGAATTCAATTAGGTAATTGAAAAAACAAATATAGTGCATAACACTACAATTGATATTTTACCCTACTGCAGATGAGATAAAACCTGAACTGCAAATTTGCTCAAGTGCCAAAATGTAAAGACTACATGTCTCCAGAATTACATGAAAAATTTTATATACACCCCCCGTACACACACATACAGAACAAATTTTAAAATGTGGTAATGAGAGCAGAAAAGAAAGCTGAATTGCTGAACAATTTGTAGTTGTCAGAGTTCCTAGAGTCTGGAATCAGTTAGCAAAGGCTTCTGGAAAGCTGAATAAAGAATAAAGTTTGGTATGAAGTGAAAAGGCATCTTAGTAGTGGGCCTATCACAAGGGGGGAAGTTCTTGTGGATACATATACTTTTCTAAGAACTGCCCATGCCCCCTCCATCTACATGGCTGAGGCAGGAGCATTCCTATTCTTACAATGAGATCCAGTCTCTTGTATATGGGTTTTTTTCTTTTTTTTGAAAGGGGGCGGGGCGTTGTTGTAGTTGTTTTTGTCTCAAGAGTGGACATGTGGATCAACTGTAGCCGGAGATAGAGATATTATAAATGGTCCCATCTAAAACAAACTCCCAACCCAGACCAAGGGCAGTCATGTGGATTAAAGTTAGAAATAGCCATCTGAGATGAAGAGGGGAAAGAATGCTAGGTAGATAATCTTATAGGTACCCACTACATGTCCTATCTAATGCAAGAGGTAATGGCAAAAAAAGATGGCTTAATGAGAAGACTAGCCAAAGCTGTAAGGGTGGTGAGACAAGCTGAGTAAGATAAGTAAGAACTGAGGAAATCAGCAGCAAGAAAACTGGTTAAGGTCTGTCATCGGAGTCAAGAGCTTTGGCAATATTCTGGGAAGGGGGGGGGAAATAGTAATTAAAAAACTGAAATAAATGAATATCTTATGAAAAAATTTTCACTATTACTAAAATGATCTATTAAAATTAGAGGTGCTGAAACAGAGAAAGTGGCAGGAAGAAGTCTCAGCCTGGTGTTACAGATATGGGATTGGAAACACAAACTGACCATCAGTTGCTAACAAGGGCCAAAAGTACACAGGTCACAAGATAAAACTTTACATCTGTTGTTTTACTAAAATCCGTCTGCAAAATTCTTATGAAATCTTTATAAGACACTAAATTCTCAGTTCTTGGCCAAAGCACCTTATAAAAACAAGATAAAAATTAAATAACTGTAGTTAAAACTATTATAACTCTCTTATACAAGCATTAAATATTTATATACTGCTATTATATAAATCAATTCTATGTGAATTTGCTTAGATTAGAAATTCAGCAAATTAACAAATAATAAAAAAATAGAGACACTTACCTTACTAAGATTTGAATACAGATCAACTACACTGTTACAAAATTTTTCTACATCTTGTGTAAGCAGCTGGTCTGGGTTAGCTATTCTGTTGTCCAGATTTCCCATTTTATAATACGTGAAAGCTCTAAAATAGCAATAAGAAAATGACTTTAAAACAAATGATTTTTTAAAAATTCACATAATACTACATAGTTCAAATGAATAGAAAAGTTTGGAGGTAGAAGAGGTCCCAAAGATTCTCCTAATTCATTTTAAAACAGAGGATGCAAGTCCAGAGAAGGATGACTTGCCAATTAATAGAAGAGCCAGGATTTGATTCCAAATACCTAAGTCTTTCCATGTATGTTTCTAACAATTTTCTTGAAAAACATAACCAGGAAAAAAGAAAAACTTCTACATCTCAATATCATAAGTTATTACTGTTCAATTTAAGTATTTTTAATATAAAAATAGGTTATCACTTACTGGAGATACTCCTCATAGAGGTATTTAGTTAGCCTTACTCGGAAGCACAGTTTGAGCTCGTTTAACCCAAACTTCAAGAAGTTATTAACCAGAGAGATCTAAAACAAACAAACATATTATTGGTTTTGTTTCATTTCTACTTACTAAATGACGATTTATTTCTCTGTCACTGGCTATGTCCTCAAATCCTATGAATTTTTAAACTGATAGTCCAAATTTATATAATTCAGTTCTGTTTTACTTAAAATTTACAAAGATACAAAGAGAATATGCTAAACCAAATGCAATTGGCTATATTATCCTGATTTGTTAAACTTTACTTGGAATTTAATTTTAGAATATGTTAATATCATTAAATATGAGAAGCATCTTGCTACCCTTTTTGGTAAACAAAAATAAAAGCCAAATCTGTCACCTTTCTATCTAACGTAAAGGACTTGCTTTTAGGAGTACTGACATTTGTGCTTATATCTTTAGTTTCCTACTACCAGTACTACAATCCTAGACAATGAATTCTAAACATACTGCATTTGTATTTATTTTAAAAAGTAGTATAAGTCCTAGACCAAATAATTTTCCAGATTATTTCTACAGTTAGATTTATTACTCTTTTCCACCATTATATTAAAACTAATTCTTCTATAGGTCCGAAGTCACATTTATATAAAACTGTTCTCAAGAAAACACTGTCTTCTGCTGAATCTCAATTCTTGACTGCTATCTAAGCTACTTATCTCAATTTTGTTATGGTCTAAAATCATGCATGTCTATCTTCAAGCTTTATTAAATCTCTGACATATAATCTAATTAATTAGATTTTTATAATCAAGCTCCTCATTTTTACTCCTATATTTAAAGTACTAAAATTCTTAGAGTGCCAATAAACTAGAAGAATCGAGCTAAGAAAATTACTTATTTAAACCACTTATGTTTATTGTTAATAAATTCAGATAATAAATTCCAATTTCACTTAAGTTACATTAGTAGGTCAAGTTACTATAATATTATGGCCTAAAGTAATAAATCTCAACCAGGGTGAATTTGCTGCCATACCCCATGCCCCCAAACTCAGCCCCCATTGAACATTTGGCAATGTCTGGAGACACTTTTGGTTGTCACACTGAGGAAAGGATACTACTGCCATTTAGTGGGATGCTACTAAACATTAGAGAAACCCTGACCTAAAGGTTAAAAAAAATTCATCCACATATGTCTAATTAAACCAAGGATAATTCCTTTTAATTTTTCTATTGAGTGTAAAGGTTTACATTGAAATATTCTGCTATAAGGTATAACACTAAATTCAAAATGGGAACTTAGTATCATAAATCTTTAAATAACTTAATAGAAATATCCTTAAAGATTTTAGTAAAAGACAATTTTTTCCCTGTGTAAAGATTTTTAAAGAATTCCACTTACGAGAGGCATGGCAGCAATGAAGTTGAATAAGTATCTCTTGAAATCTTTTCTGCTACGACCAATGATACAACTGCAAACCACCACATGCAATGTATTAGTTGCAAAAGAAGCAATATTTAACAGTAAGAAAATTTCTGTAAAGCTCTAAAATTACTCCTGGAAATTTTTATTGAATCAAAAAAATCAATAAGAAAAAAAGATGCTAAAAAAACATTTTCTTACAAAAACATGTTTCCAGTTTTTGAAATTTTACCATTTTAAACAGCTTGCTTGAAATCACTCTATAAATAGCAGAATTAAATTAAAATGACAACTAATTTTTTCCTTAGTAAAAACAGTAATTTTAAAAAGGCTTAAGTTGCCATAAAAGGGGTTGAGATAGCAAAACACTTAACTCTACAAACCCAGGAATGGGTTACTATGAATAAAACAAACTACAGTATTTCTTTTTATTTTTTTTTAATATTTTAACATTCTTATTCTCATTTGTTTGAACATATTTGTAGAATTAATCTCTAGAGGGAGAGACTAATGAGAGATTAGCAAACTCTTATTAAAAAAACCAAGAGCAAGTATTTTAAGCTTTGTGGGCCATACGTCTCTGTTGCAACTACTCAATTCTGCTATTGCAGAGCTAAAACAGCCAAGTATGAGGATGTGGTTCCACAGTGTAGCGGTTTGCACTTCTGCTTTACACACAGAAGGTCCTGGGTTCGCACCATGGTCCATGGTCTGCAGCCATGCCATCCTGAACAAGCCCAATGTCTGATCTCAGAAGCTAAGCAGGGTCAGGCCTGGTTAGTACTTGGATAGGAGACCACCTACAGAGACCAGGTGCTGTAGGCATAAATAATAATAAAAATAAATAAATAAAAATAAAATAGCCAAGTATGAGATTGGCTGTGTCCTAATAAAACTTTACCAAAACAGATGGTATAGGGATTTGACCTGCGGGTCTCCTTTGCTGACCCTGAGACTAAATAACTCAGGGATTATGTCAGTGGGGTTCCTCAGAGCCTCAAGGCCTGTTAATGCACTTCAACTAAACCAGCTTCTCTCTTCTTAAACTGTTTTTAATCTACTTTACATATTTGTTTTGAAAATATCCATTAGGAACTTTGAAAATAAAACTTCCATTACTTTTTTCGAAAGTTTGAAAATCATTATACTATGTAAAAATTTTCAAGTACCATATGTCTATGACCTATCAAAAAAATATAATTTACTTGATCACACACTCTTTTTCCAAATAACATTTATTAATACTCTCAAGTGTAAATAAAAGACAATTTGAAAAACACTGCACTAAATGATTTAAACCTAACTCCACACTCAACAAAAAATTGACAGGTATATGATATAAAGAAATTATTTGCTTTCCATGAAGGAGTAGAACAATGATGCCAAGTAATGTTAGCTGGTCTTTTAAAAAAAAAAAAAAAAGTTCTATGGTCATATAAATTTGGGGAAAACTAGTTTTAACAAAGCTAACAAAGACCTTCTCAAAGCTCTTCTGTATAGTATGGGCACTGTAACTCACTGAGAGGGCTCTGTAGCATATAGCATACCCTCCGTCATAACTAGGATTCCAAAGAACATATTTTGGGAAATGTAACTTTAGACTGATAGAAAAATTAATAGTACAATTTTATATAACTGCTAAAAAGTAATCTTTTTTAAGTTGCACTAGAAAAAAAGTTAAAATACAACATTAAATATTGTTTATAGCAGTAAGAATATTAGAGACAAAAAACAAGACAGTACAAAAAATTTAGAGGTTTAAATTGAAATCTTTTGAACCAAACTTTACATAAAACCAAAGTGCCTTAGTGCTGCCCAAGCTGATTATAAAACTCTGGTAAAACAAGATTATAAAACTCTGGTAAAACACACGCCATCATTCAAGGTTTACCATTGGAATAGCAGCTATAAATTTAAAAACTGGTTTCTTAAATAAAAACTTATTTCTGCTTATTATTCCACTGCAAAAAAAAAATAATAAAGAATTTTACAGTAGACCAGTCATTATAACTTCTAATACATATCAGAATCTTTATAAAAGACAGTTTCATAATTTTAAAATGCTGCTTGTTGCCAAATGGGTGAAAAAATATATCTTGACAATTACATACACATATCAACAGCATATAGGTAGCAGCAACAAGTTAGAAAGATTCTCCTCCATATCACAAAATTATCAGTTTCCATCTTAAAGAATGGGTCTCTTATTAAAATTTGCCCATACTCCAAAGTCATTACCACTGCTAACAAATAAGCTTAAAAGATGTAAAGGATGTTAAAATGAAGTACACTAAGGACCATACAAGTCTCTTTTAGACCCTTTTTTAGCAGAAATACATGAATCTAAACCCACTTTGGAAGAAGCAAAAAAGAAATGACAGATAAATCAATGTACAATGTAGCTTTAGTAGCAAGTTAGAGAAATCTTTAAATTTTTCAAATAAAATTGCTCCATATTATGAATTCACAATATTTTAAAACTCGTAATTTGATCAAATATTAAATATTTCATATGTAGCAGCTCAAGTTAACAATTAACTTTAAAAGACCATTTCACAATTGATGAATTTGGGTTAAGAGTATAATAAGGAAGTTCCTTGTGCTATTCTTACAACTTTTTTATAACTTTAAATTGTATCAAAATAAGTTTTTAGAAACTTAAATTTTTTGTTTTTCATTTTTTCTATATCTCATAACTAAAATTTAAAACTGACTACCCAGCAAGTTGTTTACTGTAGGAGAATTATAACTTGGCTCATGCCACATAAAAACTCTCCTCTTATCCATCATCTCCAATTAAATTAATGCACCACCTACTCTTAGCAATGCATTTTCTCCAGGGCATTAAGTCTTGGAGAAAATGTTTATTAGCATCTATTCAATGAAAGTTGTAAATCCCTAGTTTAGAAGGGTAAATATATTCTTTGGTATTACAAAAACCTGAAATCAAAAAATTCGAATAAAAGGAAAAAAACTTTTAAAAATAAACTAATCTTCTATACTATACTACGATTGTGCAGTTTTTTTGTATGTAATGTGACTGATTCTATACAGATATTTAATATAGTGTTGCTCACAGTTGATATAACCTGTATAATTTTGTCACAGGTAATGAAAAATGCTATAGTTGTGAAGTCTGTATTTTTATTAATAGATATGGCATTTAAATAATAAAGTCTTCAAGGAAAAAGTATAAAACTCTATTATCACGTAAAAAAGCATAAAGGTCTTCTCTAGATTAATTATACAAAGGACTCAAATTACTTGCACACATAGCATAAAAACAACAGTAATAAAATCGATCCTCCAAAAGCTGATATGCTAGCAGCAATGTACATTTCAATTATGTTTATGCTGAACTTAGAATTTGTTAGGGGAGTCCTTAAGAGGGCACACAGACACAAAGCTGAGCAGACTTCCCTCACAAACACCCTATAAACACCTACAAACCTGGGAGACCAGACCACCAACAAGCCCGCAAGTTGGCTTCTAACAAAATTTTTAGGCTTTCACTTTTAAATATGAATACACAGCCAAGAGTGAGAAATTGCTTGAGGAAAGCCTATAACATGAATGACAAAGATCAGAACAATACACAAAGGACCATGAAGGAAACAATGCAAGAAGCCAAAAAAAAAATTTGCAGACTTGAAAGAATCAATCATTCTTACAAAAATGATGAACCATCCAAAAAAGTAACTCTAAGAAATAAAATTATAACAAAAATTCATTGGATGATAAAATTTAAAAAAGTTTCTAGAACATGGAATATCAGAAATGAAAAGAGTATAGAAACAAGATAATCAGATGATCATCCAGGGGAGTCCAACACTCAACAAATAAGGATTCCAGAAAAAATACAGGAAAAAATAGAGAATTTTTTAAAACATAAGAAAATTTCTCAAAATAATGAGTTTCTAGATTAAAAAGAGCCCACCTAGTGCCCAGCACAATGAATAAGAAAAAAAATTCACATCAATATTGAGTAAAATTCCCAAATACCAGCAATACCAAATCAATAATAAACAATCATAAAAGCTTGGGGGGAAACAGATCTGCTGCTGAGAAAGGGCAACTAGCGAGGGAATAGGCCTCAACACTCATGTGGAAGCGATAACAGCATGGAGTTTTTAAGGCTACACATTAGAATCAACTCGGATCTGTCTAAAAGTAATGATTAATTGAATCAGATTATCTAGGGGATGAGCCCAGGCATCAGTTAAAATTCCCCAGATGATTCTGATGATCCTGCAGCCCAGGCTAAAAACCAGTGAGTGCTATAGAAGACAATGGGGTGATGCTTTCCAAATTCTGGCAAAAACTGATTTTTAACTTGGAATGTATAAATGCAGCTATATTTATATCACTCAAGTAAGAGAAGACTTTATAAGATCTACGAGGTCTCAAAAACTACTTCCCTTGTACCCTTTTCTCAGAAAAAGACTGCATCTGCCTAAATGAGAAAGTAAACTGAGGAAGAAGAAAACGAAAGATCCAGAAAACAGGTTAATGCAAGAGAGAAACGAAGGAAATTCCCAAGATCATGATAAAAGTAAATTCAAACATGACTGCTATTTAGTGGACCTAAAGTGCAATCAGTTCTCATTAGAAGACAGGAAACTAATAAGAGGCACAGGGTGCGGAGGTGATAGAGAAAAATCGATAGATCACGTGGTGTGTATGACCATATTACAATACAGAGATTTTACAGTGCTGTCAATAAGCTTGAATTGAACTAGTAAGAAGTAGGCAAAACCCTGGAGCATACGAAACGTTGCAATTTATAAATGCCAGAAAAGACTAAACAACAGTCAATCATGTAAACAAATTCTGATTTAACAAAATATTGCGATATAACAACACTAAGAGGATGAGCCTGGGCATGGGTATGAGTGTCAAAGAGCTAATTCTCATCTTCCAAAGCAGGAAATACATACTTTATAAAACTGAAAAATCTAGAAACAGTAACACAAGTATGTTACATTGAAAGGCAGAGATAAAGTAAGAGATGAAACAGTAAAAAGAACAGAAACTGACTTGCTCCAGGAATGACAGTTGTGAGAGAAATGGTGCATATGACTGATATGTTTCTGATTAAGTCCTGCAAGACTATCTAACATTAAGCTATGTTTGCATATTACTTTTAAGCTATTTATATACTTTGATTAAAATAAAAAAGCCCAGTACTGACCCAGGTTTCATAGAGACATATGTTGGATATGGGAGGCCTTCACAGTTCACACATAAGCAGAGGTGTATGGTTAGGGTTTTAATCCTATGCAGATAACCTTTATTCTCCTAGACAGATGAGTCAAAAAAACAGGTGCATAAAGTGTTCTTTCTCTTCCTACAAATTCTCTAAGAAGCAAATCAAGAATATGAGAGAAAAAAAAAAACCTTTATGTCAAAATAAATTTATTAATAGATACATGTTAACGTCCCAAATGTTATTTGTTTTTAAATTCCAAATTATCAATTGCAGTGATTAATAATACATAGAAAGACTATTATGAAAACATTTATAAAGTACCAACTTCAAAAACTAAAGGAAATGTCTAAGATTTTTTTTCCTTTTAATAAACATTCTCAATGTGATTCCCTGAAATGCTTTGGTATTTTCCTCCAAATTATCTCATTAATTTCAGACATCCAACTTGGTGATTTTTTCAAATGCCTCCTACAGCATTTGTTATACTGAATTTTAATTTTCTGTTTCCTTGTCTCTAACCCTCTATAAACTGTCAGCCCTGCAGGGCTTGATACAGGGTCTCTCCTGTTCACCAGAACATCCCTATCAGACAGTAGCACAGTGCCTAGCATATGGGAGGCACTCAATAAATATGTTAAGTGAAAAAAGATATAATTTGACCTAAGTATATCTAATTTAGAATCTGTTTCTTGTTTATTAAGATATTGCTTGAATATGAGATAAATTAGTATTTCATACATATGGGAGGAAAGTAAATAGAAAAGTACCTTTCAATGAGTGTCCCATTTTGAATCATCCAAACATCACAATATGTTCGAGACACCAGCATAACAGCAATAAGTATCAAGTAACCTGTCTAAAATAAAACAAGTATAGTAAATTAAATAAATGCATTTTAGAAAGTTAAAAGAAACATTACCTTGCTAAAGATTTTTGGTTTCTAAATTCAAAGCTTTATTCTAGCTTTAATGCAGCTGGTTGACATTTTACCTATAAGCAATTTTAAAATATAATTTTTAAAGAATTTAAAAATATAAATGGAAAAGACCTTATAGATCATTTAATATAACCTTAAATGTGAATCCCAGACAGGTCAAATGGCTTGCCTTCATACAATTAGTCAATGATAAACACTAGCAGTATAATTTAGATTACCTGAATGGACATATATTGTGATTGTCTTATATTTTTAATATGTGATTCTAATAAAGAAAAATGACAAAAACTGTCAATTAAATAACAAATATTGAAGTCTAAAATTGTGCCTAAGTAGAATAAATTTGGTTTAGTGCGTTAGAAAATCTCTAACAGTGCTCCTGCCCTCACAGGGCTTTCACTTTAGTTATTAAGGCAAGATTTACACATAAAACATAAGAAAACGGGCCAATGTAGGTAAGTATATTTGCATCACTTTATGAGCTAAGTAGCAGGATGGGAAGGTCTAGGGTAGCAAAAGAGGGTTACAACGTTAGAAATATATTAACTAGACCAAGTAAAACAAAGGAGAGAATGAGGATTATGAGTAAAAAAAAAAAAAAAGAATGACAATGAAAAATAAGAAATACATTAAAACCATATGAATTATGATACAGCATATCTGACAAGGTTTAGACAATATAAAACTATTGCAAGCTTCTAGGTAGAACAAAATGTTCAAAAGTGTTGTTTAGAAAACACTACTTAAGTAATGTGGAAAAACTGAGGGGCTGAGTGAGTGGCTAGGAAGCAACTATCTCTCTGTGTGAGATGAGAATCTACCTTCCAACCTCCAATACACACATTCAAAGCTGACCTTAAACTTTCTAAATTGTTACAATATGACTGTAACATAGGAGCTAAAGCCAAAGAAGAGGTTGTGTGGCAGGGAGGACATTTGTTGAATAACGTGCTTAATTTCAAAGTTATAGAACTGGGGAGCAATTCCATCTAACACTTGTATAATTTTTGCAAAACAAATATTGTTTTTTAAAAAGGTGAAGGTACTGAAAATATACTTCTTTATAAATGAAAGAAAAGGCAGGGAGTCATAAACATAGAAGTAATAAATGAAGCCATAAGAAAGAAGAATGTCAAAGAAAGTCTGTGTAACGGAGCTGTGACAGCTGCTACCCCAATGTCTGCAGCACCATCTCAAAGTCAGGTATTTAACTAACAACAGATGAACCTACTGATTTTAATAAATGCTAACTATAGATGTCACTTTAACTGTAGTGCTGACTTTTAATTCAGACCTTAAATATAGTTTCAATCCGAAATTAATCATTTGAAGTATAAAGGTAACATTAGACAAAGATAACTTATTTTTTCCTTCATCTTATGTTATTGGCCTAATTTTTCCTTAAAATAAGTATCAAGTTTACTTGTCTCGCTTTAGAAAAATCTGGCAAACTTTAATTACTGACAGTCCTGAAAAATGCCTTTATACAAAGGATGTCCTTAGAATCACCACTGCTCCCATTATTAATGGGTTTGTAGACTATAACAAAAGCTAAAGATCTGCACTGATTTAGGCATACCCCCACCAATGATATGTATGAATTTCCATGTATTCATATGCAGTATTCTCATTTCTGTATTCTATAAATCAGTTAATCTATCTCCACCTCCAATCTTCTGTGATTTCCACAGGAGTTTATTTCACTGTCTTGAACCAGGGTTAAAGTATTTCTGTATCCTTCAAAGATGGTTCATAAAATGATTCTGTGGCATGGCTACACCTAGACAAAACTGGGAGGTTTGCCAGTTAGGTCCTTCTATCTCTTTACTAACTCCCAGAGATCTAGTTAATGTCTCACATTCATTTTACAGTCAGCAAACCCCTGGTAAACACTTAAATGAGCATTATGCTGTTAAGTGATAAGGCAAGGAATATACGAATCTTCCTAGAGAAGCCTCTATCTTAAATAAGTATCTCAAAAGTTAGGTACGCTGTAGAATGAAAGAACAATTAATTATGGCTGAACAGTCATGGGAAACATTCACAAAAAAACATAATGAACATTAAGCTATTTTAAACATATTTGTTTTTGTTGTGGGGTGTGGGTTGTCACAAACATATCATGAGCGCCTGAGAGGACACACCTGACAGCAAAGAATGTTCCAAGAAGATGATATTGATAGGAAGGGCAAAGTAAGGTTGTGATTTACCTTATAAGAAAAAAGAAGCCAAATGTTATTAGAATTTAAAAAAGATTAGTTAGAAAAGGAAGAGAAAAAGATGAATTAAGAGATTATAATAATCCAGGGTAGGTATAGTAAGAATAGTAGAAATGGAAAGGGAGAGACTAATTTAATTTAAGGATAACTCAAGAAACTCAAGGATAATTGGGAAAAAAAAAAAAAAAAACATTTAAAACCTAAGGCAAGGAACAGGTTTAAAAAGTTGCAATGTGATCTCATTTTTATTAAAATCTGTGCTCACACACAGAAGACTAAACACCAAAATAATGACAAATGTTCTCTGAGTGAGAGGCTAATAGAAAACAAGAAGAAAAAGATATCTGCATTTTCCGATTTTTACAGGACAAATATTATCTCTAATTAAGAATAAACAAATGTTACTAAATTATTTTTTAGAGTTTCTTAAGGGTGGAATCACTACCACGTGATGCTGACATAAGGGGGAAGGAGAGTAAGTCCAGTGTAGTGGAGGAATGTTCATTCTCCTTGGGAATCACAGTGCTTTAAAAACATCCTATCCTTTTCTTGCTATTAAAATATTATATAGGTAATGCTTTTAAAATTTGAACAAGGGAAACATTATGCTTTAAGAACATAAATCTGGAAAGGATTAAAAAGGGGAGATTCTTTGAAGTGAGACTAATTAAAGAACACAATAATATCCAGATAAGTATATTTAGAAGGTAAAATTGTCAGATTCCAGTGACTGAAAGGATGAGGTATGGGGAGAAGAGTCAAAGGTTATATTTTCAGTTGTATTAAAGGAGAATGCTGACAATGATTAAAGATGGAAAACACAGCATTATTTTATTTTATTATTAAAAATACTTATCAAATAGATAATATTGATAAAAGGGCAAAGGAAGGGATAATAAAATTTATTCCTACAACGAGCTCACTTCCTGAAAATACTTGAAGAATTTAGATATCATTTTGGTACCTTAAAAACATATTTAGTCAAATATGATGAAGCAACCCTCAAGCCTATTCCATATTAATGTGACTTGTTAATGTCTTAATAAAATTTGTCTTTCTAAATTTAATCTTGCCTTCATTATACTATAATAAAGCTATACCACTTAGGGTAGCTGCGCTTAAGTACTCTAGCATATCCCATAAAATATAATAAAATTTCATAAACAAAAGAAAACTATGTAAAAACTGGCACTGAACAGCAAGAGTATTTGCATAATAAGCAATGATTTAAAGATAAAAATTTAGTAGTCTTCATTACCTATATAGAAAACATTTGACCTGTAGTATAACAAAAGCTTTATAATTTTATTGTTCTGATTTCATGTAACCTTTAAAGTTGAACACTTAACATAATTTCATAAGACTTACCTCTTTACAAAATGTTCTAGGGACCATAATTTTCAGAATCCGTGTGAGCCTTGAAAAAAACACCTTGTCCACCATAGCTCGCTCCTTTTTTCCCTCTTTCTACATTAAAAAAAAAAAAAAAAAAAAGCTTTTAATATAGCTGTAACAAATCTACAATAAATAAGATTAAAGAACCATGTATCATCTAAGTCAACAGAAACAATTATCAAGATGATAACACATTTAGCAGAACACAGACTTGTACTGCTCTTCATATTCAAACTTGTTTGAATATGAAGATACCACCAAAAACAGAGTAAGCTGTTTTTACTGGTTGGTTTTTTTTTGTAATCTTGAACACAAATTTCCCTGAATCAATTATAGGAAACTTCTGAGTTCCTAAATTTATCTTTTAGTATTTCCAATATGCAATCTGCCAAATCACTCTCTCTTCCTTATAAATTCAAAGACAGATAAGGTTTCTTCACTCACAGCTCATCTTCTAGCAGGGGAAACATAGATAAAAATAAACTAATAAATTGTTACAGTAGATTAGGCAAAGTCATGAAAAAAAGAAGAATGATTCAGATAGAATAATAAGAAAGGTCTTTTTGGTAGGTGACATTTAAGCTGAGGCATAAAGTAAAGCTATGTGATAATCTTGAAAGGATGAAGATAGTGACGCACAGAGAACACTAACCAGAAAAACCAGTGGCAGGAATAAAACTGGAGCAAGATGACAGTGCTGCTAATGCAAAGAGAGCAAAAGTGAGAGAGGCTGAAGAGGTAAGCAAGGGCCTATAGAGGACAGAGCCTTAAAGCCATAGTAAGGATGTAGAGTTTATTGTCAGTGTAGAGAGACACCACTGAAGATATTTAAGAGTAGTAATTAACTTTATCACCCTCAGACATTTCTTCATTTTGACTGGTTTGCAAGGATAAGAAAAAAGTGATATAAATTGGGTAGAGTGGAGGCTATTTACTTTATTACCCTTGGACTATCTGAAAGAATAGGCAGGAAGAACTTCTTGGAATAAGCAAGACACTCCAGAAGGAACCCATCCCCTACCTAAACCCTCCTCCCAACTCCCATAATCACAGCTCTATTATTTGTTAACTATTATGCTCTTGATAAACAAATACCCACGGTATAGTAAATTCTATTAGTTAGACAAACTTTAGTATAAATATGCCTTAATTAAATTAGTATCTAACTTGATGCCCTAAAGGAAATAGTTCTTGTACTGAATTAGACTAATAATAAGCTATATGTCAGACACTGAACTAAGTGCTTTATAGACACCACTGAAGATATTTAAGAGTAGTAATTAACTTTATCACCCTCAGACATTTCTTCATTTTGACTGGTTTGCAAGGATAAGAAATGGTGTTTCTTATAATCCTAACAGGCACATAGTACAGAATATAATCCTAACAGGCACATAGTACAGAATTATAGACCAAGACATATAATCCTAACAGGCACATAGTACAGAATTATAGACCAAGAAGGGAAGTCTTAAGTCTGTAGAGTTAGATCAGGAAGATAGAATAGGATTAAGAATCAGCCTACTCTGTAATGATAAAGAGTTTAGATCTTTCAAATCTTATGAAGACTGTATACCTCAACCTACTGAGTTACAGGCCCCATCTACTTCATTTACACATAAATGCACTTACTCTCACTTAATAGTAACTTGGTCCAAGCACTGTTGTAAATGATGGGGACACACTAGTAAACAAAACAGACAAAAAGCCCTACTCACAGTCTATTGACTTAGCAAGCCTATCCTCAAGCCAAACCTTAAACTTCAACCTAAATCTCCCATTTTACTTCCCCAAACCGAGAAAATATATTAAGAAAAGAATAAAGAGAAGGTAATATACACCAACTACTTTTAACAAAAAAATTAAACTTTTTTCCTCCTGTCACTGCACCCCTTCTTCACCTCATCCTACCTGTAGTCAATACCGAGTTTTCTATTCCTAGTTTGAACCTTAGATACAATAATTCCAAGGTGAATTATGACTTAAAAAGAGGACTACCTATTTCTACCTGGGCTCCAGAAATGATCTAGGCTACCAATGAGAAAGTTAAAAAAAAAAAAGTTATAAAATAGTAACATTAAAGCATTTTAAAATATTAGCAGATACCTGGTATATAATTACTTTTTTTTTTTTTTCTGCTCATGTTGTCACTGCTCCTATTTTTTAAGCTGTCTGAAAGACTTGATTTTCCTTGCATTTCCTTGCATTCCTTTCCTGTCTGAAAGACTTGATTTTCCTTGCATTTCAATCCAGGGAACTATATATACTTCCTAAAGTCATTAGAGGGCTTCTGCAAAGAAATAAATACTACTAGCTTCACTTAAAAACTTATTTTAAATTCACGACTGACTTTCCCTGCTTTTTTTCAGTAATTTTCTAAAAATAGAGAAAACACTTTCATGATATAAATTTAACATGTAAATTATAGAAAAAGCAAACAAACCATTAAAGACCATTTAAGAAGTTAAAGTAATAACAAAACAAGAAAAAAAAATGTACCTAATATTCAGGAGGCAACAAAGTCAAAGGGCATTGAGAAGTTCCTACTGATGTGTCAATCACTTAGGTGAGATGAACTAGAATTGACTGAAAAAAATGTTTAAAATAGCAAATAAAATAAAAGACCATATGGTGCTGACAAGAATGTAAGCATTCCTGTATATTGCTGAGGAAAACTGTAAACTGGTACAACTATTATATAGTATCTATCAAAATGTAAAATGTATACTGACTATAAAATGTAAAATAGCCCACCAAACTTACTTTTAAGAACTTACTCTCTCGGTATTTCTGCACATGTGCTTAAACACATAAATTAAAAAAAAACTTGCACACTGTTTTTTGTTGTTGTTGTTGTTTATATATCTACAGCACCTTTAATTCCTAGGTGGTCTCCCATCCAAGTACTAATCAGGCCCGACCCTACTTAGCTTCCAAGATCAGACGGGATCGGGGACATTCAGGGTGGCATGGCCATAGCACACTGTTTATAAAACCATAAAATTAAAAACCTATATGTACATCAATAGTATTATATAAGTTATGGTAAATTTATGCAATAAAAATTCTACACAATTGTAAAAAAGGAAGCAGCTCACATTCATACAACAGAATACTATATAGTTAAATTAATGATCTACAGTTACCAACATAGATCTATAAAACATGCTGAAAAAAAGTAGAATAATACACACAATGATTCAATTTATAAAAATTGTCAATATGTAAAATAATTCCTGCTACATTGTTTATGGAGATATATATACATACACCTCAAAAGTATAAAAATATGTATGGGAATGCTAAATATCAAACCCAACACGGTGTTCACCTTTATGTATTTTGAATTTTATATTATGTATATTACATGAAAAATTAAATGAATATTTTAAAATCAAGTAGTCTCTTTATACTATTTACTAATTCTATTATATCTTTTTCTCCTTAAATCTCATGTCTTATGAAAACTGTCTCATCCCATCCCAACCTACCAAAGATTATAAAAAATTTCAATGAAAAAAATTTCCTTTTTAATTGCTTTCTCTCCTAAGTAATATAGTCAATGAAAAAATTAGAAAATTCTGATTAGCAAAAATAAGAAGCCTATATCTACCAGTTAGAGATATCAATTGTTAACATTTGGCACATATAGTACCAGATTTCATTTTAGCATATACGTATATGTGTACATTCCAATAAATTTTACAAATGTGGTATCAGTGTGAATACTGTCTTATATCTTTTTTTGCCAACCATTTTAATTAACCTAAATTATCTTGCTCATACTATACAACCAGAAAATAAGTATATGCTAAAAAAAATTTGTAAAAAAAAATAGAGTTTAAAAAATGAGTGAATGAATTTAGCTGTACTAACTAGTTTCAATGATGTACTAGAACTTGTAGATAACAATATGCAGACAATAGATATAAATAAGATAACCAAAGTTTGATTGCTCAGATCTCATTTAGAGATGAAATATTGTGAAGATGGAGATATGCCAACTATAGAAAAACACATCTTGTCCCATTCTTCAAAGGCTGGAAAAAAGATTATGGAAACTAAAGAAAAGCAATTTTGATGTCAATCTCCAGGAGAGTTAGAGAATAGACATTAATATGGAGGATTGGGGAATACTTAAGAGACTCTAATTACTAAAAACCAGCATGAGCGATCTAAGAATAAGTCATGTCAAATTCTAATTTTCTTCTTTGTTAAGGAGATTATACTATTATATTAGCTGACATGTACAATGTAAGCTCCACAAGAGTAGGGACTTATTTTTATAACTGCTATGTACCCAGACCTAAGAACCATATATGAAAGGCTCAATTAACATTTGTTGAAAGAATGACTAATAAGTGAATTTAAAAATTAATCAAGAAATTTGATGTTTCTTATAAAATTATTGTGGCCTTAATAGAGAAATAAAGACCAGGTTTTGCTACAGTTGAATAGTACAGACATACTATAGAACATACTAATAGTATAGACCCAATTAAGCTAACATTCACAGGGATATGTTAATGTTTATTTAAAATCGACTGAGTTACCATATGACCCAGCAATACTCTCCTAGGTATATATCTGAGAGAAATAAAAACCTATGGCCACACAAAAACTTACACATGAAATGTTTATAGTAGCATTATTCATAATAGCCAAAAAATGAAAATAACCTAAATTTCCCTCAACTGATGAATGAATAAAATGTGGTGTATCTATAAAATGGAATACTATCTGGCAATAAAAAAGAATGAAATACTGATACATGCAACAACACAATGAACCTTAAAAACATCAGGCTAAGTCACAAAATGCCACATATTACATGATTCCATTTACATGAAACGTCCAAAACAAGTCAATCAGTAGAAACAGTAGGTTAGTGGTTGCCAGGACACAGGAGGAGAGGATAATGAGGAGTGACTCCTAATGAGTACAGGATTTCTTTGGCAGGGAGAAGAAAATTTTCTAAAAATAGAAGGTGGTGATGGCCGCACGCTCTCTAAATATACTAAAATTACTGAATTGTACATTTGAATGGGTGGATTTTATGGTATATAAATAGTGTCTCAATAAAGCTGTTATTTAAAAAAAAATAGAAAAATCAATGATGATACAGATGTAGAGAATCTGTCAACTGACTAGTTCATCAGAAAGATACCTAAACGTTATAATTTACCTTGAACTCTCCTTAAAGTATATAGCAGTTATGGTTAAATAAGTAAAAGCAATTTGAGGCTGAATTTTAGCAATAATACTGACATATTCCATGCTAGTCAGACCACTTTTGGACAACTACATTCTATTCTAAGCACAATATGTAGAGAAACTAATGAGTAGGATAAGTCCAGAGGAATTTATAAAGAATTGAAAAGGGATCAGAAACCATGCCACATGAGAAACACTTGGGAAAAAATGAGGGTTGCTTAGCATGGGAAAAAAGACTCAGAAGATATAACTATTTTCTTGTTTTAGTAGTATTGCTACAAAAGACAAAATAGAATAAATCACTAAGTAGCTAAAGGGGGAAATTAATCTCATAATGGACTAGAACTGATACAGTTACAGCTACCTGGTAGGTAGTATCTCCATCAAATGAACAGAGATTCAAGTAAATCCTAAAAGACACCTATCAAGGATTCCTACTTCAGGAAGAATTCCTATAATATGTAGTGGACTGGAGATGAAATTTCAGTTCCCTTCTGATTCAAAAATTCTATTTTATCTCAATTCAAAATTACATAATGAAATAAATTAAATAAATGCATGAAATCCCAGAGTAGATGATTTAAAATTTTACCTCATTGTTCTGTAATGGTGGTTTTCCACTTTTCTTACTGCAGGAAAAAGACAAAAAAGAAAAAGCTTTATTTGCAAATTGTTCCGAACATAAAAATTGTTTTGAGATATCAAAATAGAACAAATTCTCCAAACATTTCTTCTTTTACAGATCATAGAGACACCATAGTCCAGCTGCCTCTTACTAAATACAATTTACAGAAAGTGCTAGATAAATGTTAACTATTACTATCATGCATCAGGCCTTATGTTGGTCATTTTTACATACACACATACATACACACTTATTTTTCAAATTCTCCCATGGAGAGGTAGAGTCTTTTTCTCCATCCTTGAATCAAGGATTGGCCACATGACACAGACACGGGCTTGAAAACGTCTGTGCATTGGATCCTCTCTCCTGATGCTGGGAATCTTTTCCTAGCCATGTGAGCAATCCCAGGTTAGTTGCCTAATGGTTGAGAGACATTGTGTCATTCCTGTGTTACAAATGAAAAAACTTGGAAAAGAGGAAGTAGCATACTCAAGTTTCATGCCACTCCAAGAAGTTAATCTAGCACTTGAACCCAGGTTTGATTATTGATCCAGGCTATCACCCTAAACAGTGTAATGACCAAGCTTAGGTTCTATTTATAACACTACATAGCACCCTATGTTATGATCACATTTTAAATCTCTTGTTTAACGTATATTTCCTCCCAAAAAATTAGTTCCATGAGATCAGAAGCTATTGCAGGCAGCTCCTCCAAAGTACAGGTGAAGTGCTGTTTGGGATACAATATGTTTATTAGGGATCAACACCTGAGAAAAGAAGGTGACAAAAGCAAGTTTGGGTAGAACTTAAACTGTATTACAGGCCCAAAATTTCAGCCAATTAGGTGGGACGTTATGAAGCAAGTATTGTCCATCAGAATGCTCTGTGATGGGCTGAAATGATCAATTCTTTATATATCTTTCTTGCGCAGTCTACAAATGCCTGCTGTTCCAAGGAAGTCAGGGAGGTGGCTCTGCAGATAAGGCAGATCCGGAAGTGTGGGCAGAATGTGTTACCAGATGTGTACTCCTCAGGGTCAAACTAACTCTTCTTTTGAGGGGAATCTGGGTAGCATATCTCCATCTCTACTATAGGGGTAATATAATATTCAACTTTTTATGTTCAACACTTAATTTAGCTCCACAATCTGTAAAATGAACATTTCAGTAATAAAATACTAGGTCGCTAAATAAGGCTGGAAAGCCAAACTTAACTACAGTTCAGTAAGAGTTGATGCTTATTTTAAAAGTGCTTAGGTTTATTATTGTTTCTAATCTCAATTGCATTACAGAATTGTTTATCTGTTTTTAAATTTTTATGAGATTGCAAAACTGTTTCAGAAAATGCCTTTTATATATGTTCATGCACACTGAGTTAATTATGAACCCCCTTTTAAAAGGCTTTCTAAAGTTCTCTTTTTAAAGAATTTTTTAAATGTTTTCCACAGACGTTCTCAATTTTGAAGATATTAGCTATATAAACATATAGAGCTTGCTTAGGATAAAATAGAGCAGTATACTAGAATTCCATTTAATGGATCATATATATTTTTTCATTTGAAATGTCATGCTAAAGACTGGAGAGAAGTTAATATCAGAAACATGATCTACTAGTAGGCAGACTCAAGTCTAACAAAAACTCAGTATTTTCCTTTTCTTGATTTTTATGCTATGAAAGTGAAAAGGTTCCACGACAAACAGATATGTCTTCTACTTTTGCATACTCCTTTTGATTACCAAAAAGATCAATTTAATTACATTAAAATAAAGGTATTCCACATGTTCAAAATATATTACTGACATATACACTAATGGCAAGGTATCTGTAACAGTCACTAATTATCAGTTGTGTTGTGACATATACACTAATGGCAAGGTATCTACAACAGTCACTAATTATCAGTTGTGTTGTTACATTTCAGGGTATAACCAATTGAAACAATTTTTAAATCTAATTTTGTGACTATGTAAATCATGGCCACTTATATAACCAGTCTATATAAAGAGCAATGTCATGCTCTGTCAGGAGCTGCTCATCTATTTTTTTCTTGCTCAATAAATCACCAAACTTTCCAAAAGATGACAGCAGTCCCCGCATCGATCCTTTTTACTGTCTGCCCAATAGCACTACCTGAGTAGATGCAAGGAAGAGAATCACAGTACCAGGACAAGATTAGAAGAACAACTTCATTGCTAGAGTATGAAAGAAAGGTACAAAGAAAAGATATACATCAATACATGCATTACTAAAGAAATAGATAAATTATAAAATTGACATGGTCAAGAATCATTCAAACGTTTACTAATAGCTTACTAAATACTAGGCACTATTCTACATCAGTATTTTTCAAACCTTGTGGTCTCAGGATCCCAAAAACCTTTTATTTATTGTATTATATCTATGGATATTTAATATCATGTGAAAATTCAACCTCGGAAACTTTTTAAAATATTTATTCATTTAAAGACAATTAAACACATTACCCATTAAATAAAATGTTATAAAAATAGCGATATTTTCCAAACAAAACAATTTAGTAAGAAAAGTAGCACTGTTTTCATATTTTGGCAAAGCTCATTAATATCTGGCTTAATGGAAGACAACTGGATTCTCAAATGATTCTGCTGCATTCTATCGGTTGCAATATAGATAAGTAGTTGTAAAACAAGTGTATTTTAGTAATCGTGGATATTTTTCTGTGATACTAAACTGTTGCAATGCAGTCTGAAACCATACCAATGAACTTTTGTACTCTTATATAATTAAATCCATTGGTCCATATTACATTTTCAATTGATCTTTTACCCATGCAAAATTTTCTAACATCATTCATTAGTCATTTGAAAAATACTGGTTTAGAGTTATGTAGTAGACCTTCCAAATGTAATACATTTTATTATACAATATTTTATAAAATTACATTGGTTAATATTGCCACCAATCTCATCAAAAAAGTCTTAAGCACTGGGAACTATCAAGCTCATAGTGGCAGAGACAAGTTTTCCAAATTTTAATTCACTTGAAAGTTTAAATTGTAACATTAGCAACAAACATCGCCAGCTGCTTTTCTTTGAAGGCATTACAAAAAAATGCCTGCTATATTCAGGGCTGAATAACCACAGTTATTCAGTCATTCTTTCAAGTAAAAATGACATTCCACAAAAAAAAAAGTGGTGAGTTCAGTTCACAACTCAAACAATGACACAAGTGTTTTCCTTCAAGACAATCTTTGCACTCTGGTAGGCTGCACTTTGGTATGCTGCAAGAAGTGCTTTGTGCAAACTTATTTTTCTTTGGCAAAGACATTACAAAAAAAGAAAGACAAGACCAATAACCAACAATTTATAAAATTTATAGGAGAGTTTTACCCAAGAAATGGAAGGTCAAGTTAACATTTGAAAAATCAACCAAATGTAATTTATCATATTAACAGTTCTTTTAAAAAAGAAAACCCGTATGATCATATCAATAGATACAGAAAAGGCCTTTGACAAAATCCAACATTTATTCACCATAAAAACTCTCATCAAATTAGAAATAAAAAGGAAGGTCCTCAATCTGATAAAGGACATCAACAAAAACCTGTAACTACCATCATACTTATTAATGAAAGACTGAGACTCTAAGATCTAGAACACGGCAAAGATGCCAACTCTTACCACTTCTATTCAATATTGTTACTGGAGGACATATACAGTGCAATAAGATAAGAAAAAGAAATAAAAGGCACATAGAATGGCAAGAAAGAAGTAAAACTATCTTTATTGTATACTCTATAAACATCTACATACAAAATCCTAAGGAATCTATAAAAAGCTAAGTAGTTCAACCAGGTTCCAGGATACAACATCTATACATAAATATCAACTGTATTTCTATATAAGAGCAAAGAACAATTGGAAATTGAAATTTTAAACATACCTTTTACAAAAGTATCAAAATATTAAATATTTAAGGATAAACTTGGCGGGGGGGAGATGTGCAAGGCCTGCAGGCTGAAAACTATAACATATTGCAGAGAAATCAAAGACTAGACAGAGATATATCATGCTCATGGATTAGAAGACTCAGTATCATTAGGACATCAATTATCCCCAAGCTGATTTAGAAATTCAACGCAATCCCAATCAAAATTCTATCGGGCTTTGTTTGTTGAGAGTGACATGCAGATTCTAAAATCCATATGTGAATGCAAAGGAACTACAATAATCAATAAATTTTGAAAATTTTATTAAATTAAACTGAAGTTATTAATTAAATTGAAAAAGAAGAACAAAGTTGGAGGAACTGTACTTGATTTCAAAGTTTATCATAAAGCTATAGTAATGAAGAGTTTGATATTGAAGTACAAATATAGATTAAAAAAAGAAAGAAAGAAAAAAAGTCCAAAAGCAGACCTACATATATAAAGCCATAGATTTACAACAAAGATGTTAATGTAATTCAATGCAGAAAGGATATTCTTTCAATAAATTGTGCTGGATTAAATGGATAGCCATAAGCAAAAAAATGAACCTCGACCCTTATTACACAAAATTAATTAGAAGTGGAACATACACCTAAATGAAAGAGCTAAAACTATGAAATTTCTAGAAGAAAACAGGAGAAAATCTTAGTAATCCTGAGTTAAAGATTTATAAAATAGGACAAACTAGGGGGAAAAAAATCAATAAACTGAACTTCATCAAAACTTAAAATGTCTGCTTCTGAAAAGATACAATTAAGAAAATTAAAAGATAAGCCACCAACTAGGAGAAAAATTATCTGCAAAATACATATCCAAGAAAAAACTTTTATTCAGAATAAATAAAAAACTCTTACAACTGAATAAGACAATTCATTTAAAGACTTAAACACTTTACCAAGTGTTTAAGAAATTGCTAAAGATTAAAATACAGACATTTTTAGAGCTTTCAGACTAAGTAAAAAAAGAACACAATTCTGAAAACTTTAATCAGAATTTAGTTAACAAGAACAGTAATTTTGACCCTAAAGTTTTTCTGACTTGGTTCATTTTTCTAGGCCACTATTTCCTAGATTCGGTATGAACCTATTCTGAAGGGGGAGAAAAAAAATTCTTACAGACTCCACTGTTGCCTTAAATTAAACTGGTACTTCCTTAAATATGTATAGCATAATATTAAGTATAATTATTTTTGTTTATAGCTCTTATACACTGCAAAATAAAATTTATCATTTAAAAACAAGTGAAAATTTTAAAGTCAATAAAATTAGAATCTTCATTTAAAGTGATAGGCAAGAAAACACTGCTACAACTAATCACCAGTGCTGGGGTAAGAGGCGAAAGAATTATTTATGTGTTATATGTTCCAGTTGATGTCCAAGAATTTTTAATAATCTTCATTATTTTCTTTTGTAAACAATGAACTGGTTTTAAATCACTGCTTTATTAATGTAGATGGGCTAATTTGTTAGTACATCTCAAAACAAAATTCTAAAAAATTAAAATATTCTATGAAAATGCATAGCACTTACTACTAATAAATGTTACAAGTTGATATTTATAGAGACAAATGGGGATCCACATACTGCAACTGGTCATGAAAATAAGTATTTTGTTTGCTACATATATACACTGCAAAGATAAATACATACACAGCTCACCCCCTCCACACACACACACACACACACTGGGCCACATGATCAGTCAGCTCTTCCATCAATTTTCTCTCTTTAAGTTTCCAAGAAATACCCTGTTCAGAGTGTACCATGACATCTTATAAGGCCTTCATTTGGCCTGAACTCATAATCTACATGTAAGCTCTGTATTCTTTTCCCAGTCTGTGACAATTAAAGTGGTATATTTCTGTAGCTCTGTCATTTTCATGATTTCAAACCAAAGCTTCCTTATTTCAGTTTCTTAGAAATGCTATAAAAACACCTTTCACCTGTAATTATCACTACAAAAAAAATTAATGGCAAAATAATTCAGTATGAGTACTAAAGTTAAAATTGCTAGAAAATGACAGGGCGAGAAAACATATAAGAGCTGGAACTAACTGAATATGGAAATGAAAGAAGAGGAGCAAAAACTTAAAGAACTATGTAAAGATAGAGGAGGTATTAGAAACATTCATAGTTTTAGGTTACTACACTTAAACCTCACGTAGGTTCTTAAAGCAGCAGACTAGTTTTCCATACACGTGGCTCTTTAGATGATCACTTAACAACAATCCGAACGCAAATATAGGCACAAAAATCGTCAATAGTATGGTAGTCATTCAGATGACCTAGACTGTGCTTATACTAACTTATTTATAATTTATCACCAAAATGAAAACATAAAATTAAAAAATTCTCATAAAACTTTAGGACCCTTAAAGACTGCATCTTTAGATCCATTATCTCTAGGCCCTAGAGATACATTTACTGAGTTAGGGCCCATGTTCAGAATGAGAAGTTGAAAAAATAGACTTGAGGTAGAAAGGTAAATTCAAATGAAGACATGTCCAGTTTAAAATGGCTTCAGGAGATCCAGATCCAGATACCTTATAAACAAAACAAAACAGATATTTCAGTCAAGAGCTCAGGAAAAAAGGGGGAACTAGTTTGGGGGAGTCATTAGCAAACAGCTAATAGTTGGTATTATAGTTTTGACTGAGTTGGCCTGGAATGCACACATCAATATCAATCAGGGCCCAGAGATGATGAAGACTTGCACAAAGATACTGGGCATAGGAATTGAAAGAAAGACACAGGAAAATTGCTAGAAAATGACAGGGCGAGAAAACATCTAAGAGCTGGAACTAACTGAATATGGAAATGAGAGGAGAGGAGCAAAAACTTAAAGAACTACATAAAGATAGAGGAAGTATTAGAAATCTTCAGCTCCAAACTGATGCCCTGAAAGACAAAAGATCTTTTTCCTCAGGTCTCATAGTTTGTACCCTGAGTGACCAGAGGACAGTAATTCCATTAACCATAATAAAGAATAAAGGTAGAAGAAGAATTCAAGGAAATTATATTTGTACTCATTGTGAAAGTGTTAAATCTCAAGTCCCAGTAAGATAACTACAAGGGGCTGTCCAGAAGATGATTTTGAAATTATTTAGATTTGAAGTTCAAGAGTAGAGATGTTGATGTAAAAGACAATGATGTGGATATATCAATATATAACTCCTTTGGGGAACAAAAATACAAAATCTGAGTCTTGTATCTGTTTATTAAGATGCTATACTAAAAATTTTATAACATACTCTTAAAGAACTTGGTTTGTTTCCTGAATGATATTGCTCCCAGACATCTCAAGAAGCAAACTTTCCTCTTAAAAGTAAAGTATGTTTATTATAAGCCTCCAAATTATTCCTACAAGTAATTTTAAATAAAATGTCCAGACTATAATCAAAAATAATCAACTACACAGGAAACTAGACTCTATAACCACAACAAAAAGAAAAAAACACAAGAAAAATTTCCAAATGTTTGGAAATTGTGGTAGATTAAATATAGAGACAAATTCTTTGTGTTCTTCCTAAAAAGGAGTAACCTATTTTTCCCATTCTTGAATCTGGGCCAGGCTGTGACTCGTTCTAATCAACAGAATGTGGTGAAAGCGTTTATGCTTTCACCTTCACCTCTTGAAATGCTGACCTGAGACTACCATGTGAGGTACTGGTCTAGTCTGCTGGATAAAAAGTCACTTAGATAAGAACCAAGGAACCCCAGCCTCCAGCTAGCACCAACTACCATATATGACTCTTCCAGTGCAGCCAATCCTCTGGTAGATGCATCCTAACAAGGGAACCCAGACAAAACCAGCAGAGGAACTGCCCAAAAACTCACAGAATTAAGGGACAAAATAGCTATTTTAAGCCACTAAGTCTTGGGGTGGTTATGCAACTATACGTAACTGACAAAAATAGAGAGCTATGCTTGTGAAAAGTCATAGGTCAAAGATATCAAAAAATATTTTGAAATGAATGATACACACATCAACTGATATTTTTGCAAAAATGATAAGATTTACATATCAAAAAACCTGAGGGATACAGCTAAAGCAGTGCTTAGAGAGAACTTTATGACCTTAAAGCTATACATTAGAAAAAATGCTGAAAATTTATAATCACAGAACATTAGAAAAAACAACAAAATTAACTGAAGTACAAAAAATTAAAGAATACAGATAAAAGCAAACAAATAATGAAATAAAAAATTGACAATTAGGTAAAGCAAAACTAAGTTAGATTTTTGACAAAATTAACACATTTTACAAACTCATAGCAAGACTGATTAAAATAAAAAGAAGGCAATATAACCAATATTAGAAATTGATATAGAGATTAGAAATGATCCTCATCAAAATCTCAGTACACTGATTCTAAAGTTTATATAAAAGTAATACCAATGCAAGAGATAATAACTGAGGCACTTTCATATTTTGTTTATAAGATTCACTGCATTCACAAAACAGGGTTCCTCCAAACCATCTATGAAATAGTTAGCATTAAGTATTTATTTACTTGTAGTAAATCCATAGGTTCAGAATGACACTTAAGAAGAACAGATTGATCACCATCAGAAAATAAGAGAGAACTAAAGAAGCAAATATCTACCCTGCCTTTCCTAACTGAACTGTACCACTGGAGAACCAAATAGTAGATGAAGAAAAGTTTCTTTTAATGGAAGCGATCCATCTTATAAGTGAAGAAATAACAGAAATCAAGTATCACCATTTTACAAACCCTAATAAATTCACTGATCTAGGCATCAAACATCAGTGGCTGCTAAACTCACAAAAAGAGGAACAACCAGACACTATATACCCCTTAGAGGTTTGACCACATCAACACCTAGGAAGTATTCTTGTCCAAAATCCAAACACAAAATCCGAACTTGATCAAGTGTTTAGATCCAACTATCACTTGACAGGAAATATATAGAATCAAAAAAAATTATGCAATAACATAATCCAGATTATGGAATCAAAATACCTGGTTGCTTCAACATATAAACTGTCAAAAAAAGGTGGGGGGTAGGGGGAGATGGCATTGGGTCGTACAGAATGAGACTTAAACAAATAAACACAAACGTAACTAAATTGCAGCACTAATGAATGAACATCTGGGTGACAAAATGATAAAGAACTGCAAAGATACAATTACTGTAGAAGTTAGGATAGCAGTTACTAGAAGGAGAGAAGGAAGGGGCTATGATTGAGAAGGGGCCTGTGTAAGGTTTCTAGAGCGGATGGCAAAGATTTATTTCTTGACCTGGGTGGTAGTTACAAGAGTATTTTGTTTGTTTTTTTAAAAAAAATCATTAAGTTATACACGTGTTGTATGCAGTTTTCTTGTTTGTGATATAATATAAAATTAAAAGGTTTAAAAAAACTGTAGAGTATTTCACCATGACTATATTTTAATATTAATACACTATAATAAAATTTTAAAATTAACTTCACTTTGAATTTAACATAAAACTTTTTAATCCCTGAATAATTCTTGACTGTTCTTTGAATCTAAATCCACTGAAAGATTTAATAAAAATGCTTTATTCTGTCTATTATCTTCCACGTGGCTAATTCAAACTTAAGATCTCTTAGAATCAGGTACTATTTTTACCTCTCTGATTACTCACAGGTAAAATGAAGATAATAAAACAACTATCTCAAAAAAACTGTTGTGAGGAATAAACTATTTAGAACGCCTAAAATTAAGTACTCAATAAACAGTTAATAGTATTGTCTCCAACTTCCTGTCCTTGCAATTCCTTCTTCTCAAATCATAACTCCATCATCTCCATGCCTTTGTTCATGCTGTTTTCCCCACCTATGCCTTTTACTCCTTAGCAAAACACTATATATCTCTTAAGGTCAGGTACAAACGTGAAACCTCCCTAGGTAACAACCTGAAGAATTAAACATTCCCAAATCAGTGATCCCTCCTACAGATTTTTGTTCCTACCACAGGTCTAGTCATACTGAGTTGTATAAACTTTCTAAGGATTTGTATTTCCACATGACTTGAGTTAGAAACAATGTTCATTCAATTTGGTATCTCAATGCCTAGCCTACTGACATACAACAAACTTTCAACAGAATCTACTGGATAAATGTTATGTTTCCTTCCTACCACATTTCTTATTTTCTCTAATAGAGGGAAGAGAAGGAGCTATTTTGTTGAATCAATGATAAAATACATACAGAAATGTATTCACCCATCAATTGTTAAATTGGGAATTATTTGATACTTACAAATGAAATCACACCTTGTAGTCTGTCTGATACTTGCTCTCTCCACTCATCTTTTTCTTTTTTTACACCTATAGCACCTGGTCCAAGTACTAACCAGGCCCGACCCTGCTTCTGCTTAGCTTCCGAGATCAGACGGGATCGGGCTTGTTCAGGGTGGCATGGCCATAGATTCCATTCACTTCTTTACTAAGCAGCACATCTCCGGTGTTATTGGGAGGGAAAAGTAAATTAACACTATAGTTGAAAACTCCTTAATTCTAATTTCCTGATGTAAGGAAACCGTATTCATACGTTAATGGAGAACAAGACTGTAAACAAAATATTACCAGATTTTTTTAAATCAGAAATTTGGTGTGAAATGTTAAGATACAGGATTCTCTTTCACTAGTCTGTGAGTTTCTTAACAGTCAAATTTAATTTTTAATCTTCCCAAACTAGCATGAAGTAGGTTTTATATCTTCTCCCACTCTAAAATCCATTTATGAAAGAGACCTATCTTATTTATCATTGTGTCCCCAGCACCTAGCACTAAATGTTGAGGTAAGGTACGCTGCATCATATCCTGCAATTTTTGAGAATAAGACCTCTTATTCACTTCTATAGTGAACATTTTAAAACCCAGCATCTGACACAGAGCAGGAACTCAACATTTTCTGAGTTAGAGCATGATCTTTGGGTTCCTCTCCTTGAGTGGTTTCATTGATTCCCAGGCCAACCTACTACTCCCTCCAGTCCTTGTTCTGGAATGAGAAAAAGATCTTGATTCTACCTTTTCTTCCTTCCCGGTAACTTACATTTGCCTCTAAGATGTACTGAAGAATGACAATAACACTGAATTTGGAGCCAGAAGATTTGAGTTTGATGTAAGCTGAAATGTAGTATTTTTCTTTATTAGTTTCGAGTATACAGTACATTGGTTAGACATTTACATAGTTTATAAAACGATCCCTCTGATTGCTCTTTCTCTCCTCTCTCCGTCTAGCCAATACATTAATGCTAACTGCATTCCCTATGCCATGTTCCCCATCTCCATGACTATCTATCAATGATTAATTTGTATTTCTTTAACCTTTCATCCCATTCTCCCAGCTCCTCAAAACCCCCCTCCTCTGTCCATCACCAGATTGTCCTCTATATTTGTGAGTCTGTTTTTGATTAGTTTGTTCTTTTTTGTTCCTTAGATGTCACATGTAAGTGAAATCATATGGTATTGATCTTTCTCTGACTTATTTCACTCAGCATAATAACCTCTAGGTCCATCTGACAAGTAGTATTTTTACAGGCAAGTTAAAAACATGCATAGCACATAGAAAATGCAACAATATGCTAATGCCACATTAATTAAAGCTAAAATGCATCAGCTGTAAATTGCAACCTAATTTTGGAGAATCTGAAATGTGAAAAAGGATATTTAAATGTGAAAAAAGTGCATCTTAGAATCAATGACATGTGACAATAATCATGATATAGGTGTTCTGTCCCTTCTTTTTTCTAGTATTCAAACTTTTCATAGTGCATATTTAATAAAGCAAAAATATTTAATTTTAAACTATGAAGCGTGAAAGTAGTATTTAATTTTAAAACAAATTTTTAGGTCTAGTCCTATTCACTAAAGTAAGATTACCTTATAGGACCGTACTTTTTCCTTCTAAAGAGACACCATGTTTCATGTTGCTTACTTCATGGTTTATGTAAGTGTACAAATGTTTTAGTGACATGTAGACACAACATGCTGATTAAATGACTAAATTATTATTTACCTAGAGAAGGTGCCTCGTTCCACATGGTGCATTTATTTTTAATTGCAACAGATAACTTCTTAAGCATAGAGTATATTATATAATCTGTTTAAGTGTACTACTATGGTACCATTATATTGGTATGTGAGATTGCTACATCTATTCACAGATACCAAATTTGCTGATTATGCTTTAATGAGCTTTATTTTCAATTTTGTAGTTTATTAATTGTATTCATTCAAGACTGCTAATCTAGCAAGAGGAAAACAAATGCATGTTTTAAAAAACAGCTTTAGCATATTCACCACAGTTTTACCTAACAAGGCCTTCAAACCATCTTAATATGTGTAATAGGTCCCAATGAAGAGCACAACCATTAGTTATCTAAAGCTCTTTATCTTTATGCTTATGAAAGGCTATATTCTTGACAGAGATGCCTAAAACAAAAGTAATTTCCTCATTAAAAAAATTTTATGATGAAAGCCTCTTCTTAAGCAAAGGCCGAATGCCTAATTTTTATAAAAATGACTACAAATTCCTTTTGTAAGCAGCTCTAACATTCCATAAAAATCATTCCAAAAGAAATAACAATAGAGAAATACAGTACCCAGTTTGCATAAAATTTAATTTGGCATATATAATTCTAAAGAAAATCACAAAAAGCCTATTTTCTTTATAATTCGAACTTATATTTCATTGCAACAACTTAGATTTCATTCATCGGGTCATGAATAAGTTTGATGTTAATCTTAGAAAAAAATTACAACTTATTTATCTAAACTGGCAGTATGGCACAGGTGCTTAGAAGAAAGTGGTAAATTCTAGGAGCAAGCATGAGTTCACCATAAAGTCATGTCAGACCAAACTCATTCTCTTCTCTGAAGGAATCATGAAAATTCTGTAAACTTAGTTTATTATGCTACAAAGCATTTGATGGACCAATTGAGGATTCTCCCCCTTTTCTACGTAAAAGAGACTAATGCCACTAACAGCTCTAGGGTCTCACAGTTCATGGCCCAAAAGAAAGATCCTTCCCTACGGATTCCAGTAAAAACAAGCCAAAGGAGGACACTGACTAGCTCAACATGGATCAGATGCCTCGCCCTACTGTCAGAATGCCAGGTCATTAACAGAAGGAAAGGTGCTAGGTAAGTTAAAGATGAAAACCAACACAACACCCAAAAGGTGTCTGTTAATAGAAAAGTTATAGTGGTGCAACTACATTGTTCTATATTTAGTCCTGTCCAGTATATAACTTATTAGGAAAACAAACAGAAGGAATACTAATTAAAGGTACAGGATCAAAAAAGATTTCAAGGAAGCAATGTGCCCAAAGATAAATGTAAATACCTGCAATTAGGTTTAAAAAAAAAAAAAAAAAAAAAATCAACACAAGTTGAGGAGTGGAAAGGAAGGGAAAACAACTGTGTCAGCTAAATATGAGTGAAAATATTGTCATAAAAATGAATGGAACTTCACCTATTCTAACAAAAGCTTAGGATTTACGAAAGCAGATTCCACTGTGTCAGTCAGACCATACTTAAAAGGTGGAGAAATAAAGAGTATAATATTCAAGAAGCAACAACTGAAAAAATAGAGAGGCCTGAAACCATGCCACATAAAAGCACCTTAAATACTATCTAACTCTGAAAGTAAATGATTCTGTCAATTCAAAAAGGCTTCTGTAGGGAGATTTTCATGGGCACACTTGAGGAAATTTTTAGGAAGGCTCAATAGTTTTTGAAAATCTAACAATGGGATTTTGCTGTCCTTTTAGTTTTCCTTTAGCAAGCACAGGGAGATCTGAAGTCATCTTTCATTTATTGTTCAAGCTACTGAGTTAAGATATTTTCCCTTTAAAGCCTCACAACTACTGAATTAAGCACATGCTATTATCTCTGTTCTATAGATGAGAAAACTGAGGCTCAAAGAGGTTAAATAAATTAACCAAGGTCACAGATCTAGCAAGCAGCTGAAAAAAAACTTGAACCCACAATTAACTCTGAAGACTGTTTTATACTATTCCAAGCTGCTTCCATAATGAAGACCAAAATGCTGTATATAAAAACGTGCATTTTAAAATAATCTTGCAACATTTTATACCTCTGAAGCAGTCCAAAAAGCTAAAACACCCCATAAAAATGATTAGAGAATTAAATTAGCATTCATTCACAGTATTCTATGTCACAACCCTTAAAAGCTAATATGTGTAATTTGTGTAGCCCAGAATGTTCACACTTTCTACAAACAAGAGAAGTTCATAACCTTCTATTCAATACTACTACTTCTGGCAATTTACTCCAAAGAAATAATTCAGCAGAGACAGAAATGTTCATTCGCAAACATATATAGTATTATCTATAAAAATTACAGAAGCAGGGGTGGCTCAATAGTGTAGTGGTTAGCACATCTGCTTTGCACGTAGCAGGTCCTGGGTTCACATCCCAGGTGTGGAGCCACGGACCATATGCGGGGTGCACCAGTAAGCGTGTGGGAGGAGACGCCCCACCTTCAGAGATCCAATTCTTAAGGGGAAAAGGCAACATCCATTGGTCAGGGGTGGAAGTCGGGGACAGAGAATTAAAGAGGGGGAAAAAATTACAGAAGCAATCTTAAAGAAATACTTATGAAGTTCAAGTAGAAGCCTAGGGACGATTTCTGTTTTAAGTGAAAATCGCAAAACATATACATTACAACTATGTAAAATGCGTGCATGTAAATAATGAATAAAAGGTAATAAAAATAATATGTGTTATAGTAATTACATTATGAATGACTTAATTTTTTTAAATTGTCTTTAATGTTTTCCACTCAACTGTCAAAAGCGGGTTAAAAAAATAATAATGATATCATTTTTATAAATTTTTAAGACTTGCTTTACCCATGAATATAAAAGGGCCCCAACTCTTAAAAGAGCTCATGATACACTTAAGGAGACAACTGTTACATTTGTAGCAAGAAAAGTATGTTACTTAAAACAGTAACCATAGCCCTAAGAAATGAATATTGCATAGTTGAGAGTCAACATTTTTTGAGTGTCTACTATATACCAGCCACAGTTGTAGTTACTAGGGCTATAACAATGAACAAATAGACCAAAATCCCTGCCCCTCATGAAACTTACATGCTGGCAGCAGAGACATACAATAAATAAGATAAATATGAAAAATAAATATCACATTTAATAGTGAAAAGTGCTAAGGAAAAAGTAAAACCAGGAAAGTGGGCAGAGCGTGTGTGTTAGAGGATGTTATTTTTAAACTGAGTGGCAATGGAAGGTCTCACTGTGAGATGTCTGGTAAAAGATTATAAAAGGGGAGGGAATAATCAATGTGGATATCTGAGAAAAGAGCATTCCAGGTAGGGGAATAGCAGGTGCAAAAAACCCTGAAACAGAATGCCTGGCCAATGAAGCTAATGTGCCAAAAACTGAGAAGTGTGATTAAACAGTCTGTACCCAGTTCCCCCCACCAGTAGATCACAGCTACACAGTTCTGAGAACACTGCTTCTGGACCCAACCTACATCAGTTGATTCCAGTACACAGCTGCTTTTCCTGACAAATCCTTTAAGGCTCTCTTCACTTATGGTTGCTTAAGCATCTCCTTTTACTGTGAGGATCCAAATGGGGCCAAGGTCAGCCCCTGTAAGACCTACTCATGATTCATTCTAAGGGTCTCATGCAGCTCCAACCCCTCACCTGATTCATACCTGTGCTTTGCGAAACATTCAGTGGGCCTGTGAAACTGAGAAAAGTGAAACCAGCCCCTTCTGGAGCTTGATTTTAAAGGAGCAGATCTCAGGAAGAAAAAGTATGCAGTAAAGTTGTAGAAAGGTTAGTGGGGAGAAAGTGCAGGGAGGAAAGCTAGAGATATGAGAACATCCAACGAGTACAGAAGAGACCCTGCAACAGGCTGCAGCGCTGAGGCCCAGGGAAAAATAGTCAAGAAATTCCAACAGTAGGCATGTCTAAAAATTTGTAAATAAAAAAAGTCTCCATTTTAAGCTGTTCACTACGCTGAGATCTAATCCCTGCCACTACTCTCAAGTTTTTAATAAAACTCTACTACAAAATCTGCTTTGAGACTGATGCTTTAGAAGAATTAAGGCAGATACTAAAAAGGCAGGTTCAAGAGACAAGATGTTAAGTAGGATCGAAAATAGAGCAGAAGCAAAGAAGTGAAATAAGGGTGTCTGAGAGAAACACAAGCTCTCTGAACTCCTCTGAAATATTTGGGGGAGGAAACTGTGTTCCCATCATCTATAGGTTGGGGCTTTGAAAAGGATGAAGGATCACCCCATGAGCTTGTGGACTTAGCCACATCTTGAAGGCTGACAGCTAGATCACACCCAGTCAAGCAATTAATAAATAAAACAAAGAAGGTACCTAAATTTATGCTTCAGAAGGTTAAAAAGGAGGTGATCATCATTTAGATCATCAAGATTTGTTAAATATTTCATGGAAGGGTGACCCTGGCCTAATCCTTAAAGGATAAGAGTTGAAGAACAGAGGATAGAGATATAGATATTCCAAGTATGGCTCATGAATAAAGCTCCCAAACCAGGAATGAGTGTGGTCTGTTCAGAGAACAGTGCAGAAACTTGCCTATTTGGAACAGAGTACTCGTTGGCAGGCAGTGGCATATAAGATTAGCCAGGTAAGGTGAGACCAGATGGAGGAAAGCTCTGAAATCCAGGAAGAGAAATCTGAACTCTGACAAGCATTCACGGGAAGGGAAAGAAACTGCTTTATTCTGTTTTTGCTTTGAGGTTTTTGTTGTTGTTGTTTCTCAATTATGAAATACTTTCGCAGGCAGAATGGTCCTTTTCCCTATTTTCTAAAACTGACCCACAGATTTACCAATACCCAGCTCATATCCTTACCCTTAGGGATACAACTATTACTTCTTTGAAGATTATGTCTTTACTCACGTTTGTACTGGTCCCACATCTCAAACTGCCTGTCAGGCAATTATCCTTTCAAGTTCTTCAACTATCCCACATCATTTGTCCACCCTATAAACACTTACTGAGTGTCTATCCCGTGACATGTTCAAGCGAGGAATTTAAAGATGACTCAGTCCATGCCCTCAAGAAACTCAGAGTATGAGGTAGGCAGAAGCCAAGAAAATAAACTAGTACAATACAGAGTGGTAACTACTAGAGTAGAGGAAAGCTTACCGTAAGAGAGCTGAGGACAACATCAGTTTGGAGATCAGGAAAAAACATTAAACACCTAAAAAAAAGTGTTGACTGAGCTGTGTCTTAAAGGAAAATAAACATCAAAGGATGGAGAGAAGAGCTGAGGATGACAGTGATTACCATCAGACAGGGCAGAGCCTGTCATACTCAGAAAATTCCACACAGCTGGGTGAGTAGGAGAAGTAATAGTAAAGGACCAGATCATGAACACCATCCTTTCATACTAAGAAATTTGTATTTTAGAATAGCTGAAAGATTTTAATGAAGGAATAAAATGATCATATTTGTATTTCTTTAAAAAGTGCTCTGGAAGTAGTAAAAAATGAATTAAAAGGGCACAACAAAGCTTCTTTTCTTATCATAAAACACAACAAAAATCCAATAAAGGCTGCTATAACATTCAATTTATCTTCACTTATCCATTCCCGCCCTCTTTATAGGCTTAGCTCACACCCTTCATAAAGTCTTCCCTAACTCTCCCCAAATATATTATTCTTTCCTTTTTCAGAACTAAGCCATATCTGTCTATACATTGCATTCTGTCATCACTTTACATTTTAAGTAATTTACATTTAAATTTCTTCTAACAAGTATGTAAGCACTCTGAAAAAGTCATATATTTATTGACTATGCAATACATACATACACAATACGCGCGCGAGCGCGCGCTCTCTCTGTCTGTCTCTCTGTCTCTCTGTCTCTCTGTCTCTCTGTCTCTGTCTCTCTCTCTCTCTTTCATCCCATAGCACCTAGCACAGTAATACAACATTCTAAATGGGTGGTTCCTTTGAACTGAACACATGGTCTCCTTTATCCATGAGTAAAAAGATTCCGCTATTCCTCATAAGTAAGGAATAAAATAAGATATATGATCGGGCAAAACTAAGGTGAAAAAAGTACAGTTATGGCAGGAAATTAATAAAAGAGAACTTTCTGGGAAGATGAAAATGTTCTAATTTATGACAGGGGTGTGCTACGCTGCTGTACACATTTATTTAAAATAAATATAACAAGATTTGTACAGTTCAACACCTATAAATATTACCTAAAAACCTGTAAAAATAAGGGGTAGGGAGCAAGGAGCTATAAGTAAAACAAGACTGGCAGAATGTTGATGGTACTTATTGGGTTAAGTGTAGAGGGAATTCATTATACCATTCAGCTGACTTTGCATATGTGTAATTTTCATAATAAAAAGTCAAAAATATTAGTCAAACTGGGTGAAAAAATTGCATTAACTAATAAAAAGTAATTCAGAACACTAAATTACTCATTCTCTTAATGTATGAAATAATGTGACATTGTAACTTTTAAAGTGGTTTTATTAGCTCTATTACCTGATTCTAAGAAATATCTTCTAAGACAAACCTACTGTTAACAGCATAGACAAAAAAAGGCAGAGCAGCCACACGTTCCTAATTAAGCACCAGATAGTAAAATTAATTAGCTGTAATCAGACACTCAAAAAGCCAGTAAAATATAAAGTCATAATTGTTTAATCTTCAAACTGTGAAGCCAAAGATAGTGACTATAAAGATATTCATAAGATTCTGGAAGTATAACATGTACAAAGACAGACTGAACACCATTCTTAAATAATTCTTTTTTTAAGAATTAAGTTTTTAAATAATTCAATTATTTTATCTCAGTAATTTAAACTTTGTTTATTCTCATAATTGGCATTCTCCCACAAAAGTTTATCAAAAAGATTTTAAAGTATTTTACAATAATAAATACTTAAAACTAGTTAGATTCTACTATACTGTTTTGTTACTATTGTCATTATTTCCCAATAGATTATGCTTAAAATTTTTCTATGGTCAATAATCTATGGTCTTGAAAACCAGTACCCTCGTAAGCCGTGACAAAAAAGGACATGAAGAGTTTCTGGGATGCTGGTAATGTTCTTACCTGGGTGCAGATCTGAGTGCTGACAACACGGCTGAGTTCTATTTGTTAAAATTCTTCAAGCTCTACTGTGATACGTATACTTTTCTATATGTAAGTAATACTCCAATAAAGCATTTAAAAAAAAAAAAATCGTAAAAGGAAGCCAGAGCTTTAAGGGCTCAAGTTCCCTTCCCCCATACTAAAACACCTGTTCTATGCACTGAACTACTTCTCTGCAAAAATGTAATTCAAAGTTATTTTACAGCATTTACCATTTTCTGTTGGCATATTCTCAGACAACTTCCATTTGCAATTGGGGGCTCAGAAAGCATACAATCCAAGAGAAAAAAATGCTTGTATTTTCCAGAATTAATCATTTTAAAGGCAAATTAAATAGAAGAAAAGTGAATAGGTACTGTACTGTTCGGACAAAGATGCCAATCATTTTCAACTTTGTTAAAAGGATTTAGGAAGGAAGAGAAAGACCATCGCTTCAGACTTACTAGTAAGATACAGAAGCTAGGAAAAGGTTAATAAGAATTACGAGGAAAGTCAGGCCACTTATCACTGTTCTAGTCCAAAGTCTACGACTAATTAGATATTTTAGGCAAATCAAAAACAGAGGGCAACAGTTATATGACCAGAGATATAAATGAAATAAAATGCATGAAAATAGTATGCCAAGTTAATATGAAATATCAGATAACTGGCAAGAATGCTTGGAAAGTAACCTCAATGGTTTGCTGAAACCAAGTGTCTCCCAGCAAATAAACTTATGTCTATAATCCTGCAACAGTAACTCAATTCTCTCTCTCCCTTCCTCTAATCTTATAATCTCCCAAAGTTAAATTTAAACACTAAAATTCTCTCGATGGGGAAGCAGTGGAGTGTAATCAAAAAGGATCTTGATCCTCACCTAAAACACACACCTTCCACCTGCAAAAAGCCAGGGAAGGGAACCTTGCTCTCCAAATATCAGGAAACCGATTCTGCCTCTGCGGATGAAATGCCAGGGCGTTCACTGACCAACTTCAAGCCGACACCACTTTAGAAAGCAATTTTGCCAAGTGGATCATGGATAGTTCACATGAACCATCCCCGCGACTTTCAACAGCAACTACTAGGGAATCGTGCCAAACCTCGTCCCAATGACTTAAACAGCCTCCACCCAGGGAAGTCCAATCTCCATCCTCAATCTACACATACACGTCCACGAAGCAAATACAAGGTCTGTGAGATGAGATGGCAAACCAGAACACACCCGAAAAGTTGATACAGAAAGGAGGTGGTTTGGAGAAGTTAGGGGGTCGACAGCCTCGGGGCAGAAATACAGGTTTGCCTGTGGTCGCAGGAGAAAAGATTTGCACTCCCTGGGCAAAGAAAAGGGCCGGTTAGGCCGGCGGGGACGCACGGAGCATGGGGGACGCGGGCGCCACGGGCACACGGGACACCCTGACATTGGAGCCTGGCAGCGGCAGCGGCCGCGGCCAATCCTCTCTCCGTTTGACCCCACGCGGCAAAGGAATCCGTCTGCCGGGCGACGGGCTGGGGAGAGCGCGCAGGAAGCGCCCGCTCGGGCCCGGGAAGGAGGCGCAGCCACGGCCTTCTTACCCGTGCAGGCCGAGGGCGCGGCGCCGCTTACGGAGCAGGTAGAGCAGCAAGAGCGCGGCCCCCGCCAGCGAGGAGTTCCGCGCCGTCAAGTACTTGCTGAAGGCCGCCATGGCACTGCCTGCGCGAGCGAGCGGAGAAAGGGGACGCGGCTATGACCGTCTTAGTGCAGGAAGCGCGGGGGAGACTGGGAGGAGAAGAGAGCGCCGAGAGAGGGCGGTGCCGGCCGCGCAGAAACGCCCCCTGCGCGCATCGCCGCGCCGGCCGCGCACCGAAGCCCACCTCGGAATTTGGCCGCGCGGGAGCGCGCGCGGGCGCCACGGAGGCCGGAACAGTGCTGGGCGCTCTCTGCGCACGCGCGGCCCCCCGCAGGGTCGCCGGGAACGCGGGCGCGGCGACCTTCGGAACCTCACTCCTGGCCTCCTCATTCCTTTGAGGTCTGGTCACTGTCCCTGCCTCCTCCCTGCTTCCACCTGCGCGCACACACACACCCTGGTTTTCACGAGAACTGGAAAAGTGGGCCTGGCCTGGACGGGAAACTTAGTGGAACCTGCCATTCCACCCGCGGTGATGGGCCGTTACCACCCTCTTAAGGCATCTAGGAAAAAGGGGAACGGCCCTATCACGGAGTATTTACATAAAACAGGGCTCTGTAGTCATTTAGACGAAAGCAACCTTAGGGAACTCGGAAGAGGAGTAGGGAGACGCTGGGAAGGACTACAAAGCTAAAACCTTTTTCCAAACCAATGTTTTCCCAAACTATGAATTATAATTTTTAGGGGATTCTGAAATTAGTTTGGTAGATCGAGACCACCACTTTTCTGTTTTTTAATGGAATTGGGAGCAGTAGAACACCATAGAAAATCTGAGAGTGGAGTCGTTTTGAAATATTCCAGTTTTTTTGTATTCGTATGTCTCTAGTGATATAAAATGTATTTTTGTGGATCTGATCAAACAAAAAGTTTGGGAAACTACTTTGCAAAGGAACATTCAGAAATAACAGTCGTGCATTGTATTAAAGCTGGCCTTACTCCCAGAATCTGAAGGGCATTACAGATTAAGCATTCCTTTCCTATCTGGCCCTAATGATGCAGAAAACTGGTATATGCACAGTGACTTAGTCCCTTTCTTCAGTTGAGGGAGCTGGAGAAAAGTATATCAGAACATAAAATTTTGCATAATATACACACTAGCCTGTGTTCTGAAGGAGCCCACGTTAAAGTAGTCCACGAAGTGTTAGTTTCCTAGGTGTTTTTTTTTTTCAATATAAATTGGTAGTTGCCTAATACAGAGGACAAGAATCACAAGAACCAGATATATAATGTGTGTGTAGGAGTGTTCAACAGTTTTAATTTTGTTAAAATGGAACTTCTACTGATTTTTCCATTTGCCATGTAGACATTTCATTACCTCACTTAATAATTAATTGGGTCATTTAGGTACGCCTGTCACAGAGTCTACAAGGATGAACATATTATAATCCCTATTCTCCAGAGGCTGGTAGAAACCAAAAAAAAAAAAAAACATGGAGAAAGTTTATAAATGTGGTAAGTACCATTTCAGAGATAAGAACAAGGCAAGAAGCTGCTGAGTTTTATCCTGAGTTTTAAATTAAGGCTTGACACAGATGATTTTGTAGCTGGATCCTAGAGGACCAGAGAAGTAGCTCAGGAGGGCAAGAGGGAAAATTACTAATTCACTAATAAATTGCATAGTAATGTAAAAGTGTTAGGAGCCTTGAGAGAAAGTGACCGAATCATCTTGGAGTTTGTAGCAGTGAAGGAATACAATGCAAGGTTAGTCCGAAATGAAGTCTACTTAGGAAATACATTTCAGAGGAAAGATATATTTAGGAAGTAGACTATAGTTCAGAGGAAAGATATTCTAAAAGGTATCCTTGTTCAAGAAGCATGGAGGATTCCAAAAAAATGAAATTAGTGAATATGAGCTCAAATAATTTAGCTATTCATAAAGCTCGTTGGATAAAGACTACCAGATACAGACCTGTAACCTAACAAAGTTAGGTTTATTAACTTGCTGCAGCAAAGGATACCACTCAGCAGAGGAACTGTGGGCATGTCTCCAAAAAGGGAAGAAATGGGGGTCATTATAGTATTAGGAAAAGGAAAGAGTTTAGATAGAATCTAAATGAAACAGTACTTAATAGAGCACATCAGATCTATATGTAAAGGGGTTAACATGAGACCTGAATTGAGAAGCAGACTCAGGGTTCTGTTTTCTTGGAAACACAAATTTAAGATTAATGTAGAATATTATGTCCCTAAGCTACTCATCTGAAACTCTGCACTATAATTTAAGGCTGCTTCTCTAAGTCAAAGTGACTTAGATAGCCTACATCCCCTGGGCAAGAAAGGAAGTTTCTATTCTCACTAATATGAGCTCCAAACAACCGTGTTTCTGAAAACCTAGGACTTCTGACAACAAGGTTTCTCAGCACTATGTCCCTTGATAATTAACCAAAGCAATTTTTCAGGTTTACACATTTTAATAGTAAATACTTAAGAAAAAATGTGATTTTTATTGAGAGATCTCCAGGAGCTCTGATTTTTAAAGAATTTGAGCTATTGAGAACAGAGAGAAGGGCATATGGAGTTAGGGAATCTAGAAAGCCTCTTGAAGAGATATTGTGTTAGCCTCCAACACTGTCCCTGGTGATTCTTGCTTCCTGGCATTTATGTCCTATTTAATCTCCCTCACATCAGAGCTGGGCTGTGTGACCAAAAGAGTAGTATGGTAAAGATGATGTTGTATGACTTCTGAGACCAAATTATAAAAGGCCTTGTCACTTTTGATTTGGTCTCTTGGGAGGCCAGCTGCCACAGAGAAGAACTGAGGACTTCCACCAAGAGTGAGCACCGGTTTGCCAGCCTTGGAAGCAGCTCTTCCATCGCCAGTCAAGCCGCAGACTACATCCTCAAGAGCAATCCTGAGCCAAGCCCGCTCAGCCAAGATACTCCTAAATTCCTCACTCTCAGAAACTGTGGAAGATAAATGTTTATCATTGTTTTAAGCCATTATATTTTGGGGTAATTTTTTACACAGCTGATATGATTTGGGCCATGCCTTAAAAAATAGACAGAAAAAAGGGGGGATAGCAGAAAGTATAATGGAGCAAAGATACAGAGACAAGAAGGTACAAAGCGGATTCAGGAAGATGATTAAGTCTGGTGTGGATAGAGGTTCAAGGAAGGGTGTGAAATGAGAGAAAAGGTTGAAATGTTTTATGAAGGTCAACTTGTGAAAGATCTAAAACACCAAATTAACCAGGTGTGATTTTATTCTGCATGAAAGAAGGAGTATTACAGGCTTGGGAATGGGTAGTAACTCTGGCTTTTATTTAAGGAAGACCACGCTAGTAGCCATGTGTAGGATGGCTAGAAGGAGAGAACATCAGGTGGAAAGACCAGTATGAACGCCCTTGAAATAATGAGTCAGGGCAGCGCAGAGCAAACTGTGAAGGAAAGGACTAGAGATTTAAATTGGATGATTGGGCGACTTTGTTATTTAATGGGAAGAAAAATTTTCAATTGGCTCTGATATATCCTGTTTGAGTGCCTGAGAGGATGATGATACTTACCTGATAGAAGCTCTGCTTACCTCTATGAATTCCTATCCTGCCACTCTTCTCCTTCAATAGATGCACTCTACCTCTGCCTCAGGAGATAAGAACACACTGCTATTCACCTCTTCTGTCTTCCCTTGAATATGCTATTTCTTCTAACTGACATACCAATCCCTTCCTTCCCTAACATCCTCACTCCAATCAGTTCATCCTTTAAAAGGTGACATTAATGGTCTCCTACTTCAAATTGTCTTCTCTGACCACTTCCCCCTACATCTCTCCTGCCAAGTTAATCACTTCCTCCTTTGTCATACTGTTTCATATACAGTTCTATTACGTATAGTAAGGTGTCTGGGGAGGCAGGTCTTAAGATTTCTTTTAAAGAAAAACTGCCAGTTATTTCTCTGACAAAGTAAATACCTCAAGTCACCAGAAACATAGATCATCTTTGCTTAGGAAAGAGTCACTTGAAAACATCTCTTACTGATACAAATGGAAGGAGAGTTAGGTACCTATTGCACCAGGGAAAGTATATAACAAGACATCCTGACAAGGCCACTCCTCCAAATAGCCTTAGCCCAAACCAATACTGAGAAAGTTTGCCTAGGAGAACCTCCTAGGGAAGAAAGATTGAGATCTCAATCTCTTTCTTTTTATGGTTTAACATTCTTAGAAACTCTCTTATTGACTGAGAAAGTTCTGTTTCATTCTTCAGGTGGAATAGGAAGTCTGGGCTGATAAACTAGTTCAACAACAGAGCCTCATGGCCACAGAGAGAACTGGTTCCAGCAGAGTACATGACTAAGCCACGAAGCCCATCCCAATTCAGTCTCCTGGAAACTACCCATATTCTTTTGGAACAATGTACAAGAATAAAGAAACATTGAAAGTCCATGCTTCAGCCACTCTACGACCATGCTTGGGACTTGAGAGAAGCCAGCTTGCAATTGCAATACCAGCTAGCAGTCAAAGGTTTTTGGTAGCCAAATGTCTAGCCAACAAACTGCTAGGAAGCTTGAGTTCCCTCTCTTATCTGCAAATAAGTTCAACAACCTCTTTGCACTGAGTAAGCTCCTGTGGTTTTTGGTAAATTACGTGAGAGAAGCAGGCTTAAGAAAAGATACTGGATTCCCAATAAGAACCTAAACTAGGCAAGTAATTAGAAAAATAAATGATATGAAATATGTGACTTTTATCCCAGACTGATGAGCAGGTCGTACTAATTAAAAACATATGCACACAGTGTGCTTCTTATTTCTTTACAGTAGGTACATCCTCAGTCCCTGTACCATGTTAGCACACAGCAGACACTCAGTAAATGTTTGTTAAACTAAACGAATTTGTGTGAGGTGCTAAGAGGAATGTCCAGTGAAAATGCCCAGTAGTTAATCAGAAAAATAAGATCTAGTTCTTAGGAAAAAAAGTTAACACTGAACATTTATTCATCTAAAAATATTTATTAATAACTCTGTGCCAAGAACTAGGGCCAGTGGTGAGAAAACAAAAACAACCCCCACTCACAACGGTCTTGCAGGAGAACAGTTATTAATTAAATAATCAAATAAATAAAATTCCAATATAATGAGCTTCAAATATACATTTAGGAAAAAAAAAAATATATATATATATGGATTTTAGAAGTCTTTTAAATACAAAAATAGATGACTCTTTGGAACTGAAAAAGAATTAAAAATAATACTCTGTTAAAAAGTAGGATAAAATTCTATGAAACACCCACATTTGAAGGATGGAGGAAGGAGCCGGGACAGTGAGAATAATTCAAAAGATACAATAGGAACCTGGAGGCATGAAGATCATAGAGGTCAAGATGGAAGAGAGTTTCCAGAAGAGTATAGGAATGTTAATTCAGATTATCAGTAAATATTGGAGACATATTCCTTTGTGAAGTCTTTTCTGAACTCCCTTTTACTCTCCTTGATGTGCCCAATGCACCCTGTTCAGATTTCTGTCACAGCTTCTCTAATTGCTATTCATTTAAGTGGCAGTAATCATCACAAGGGAAGGAGCCAAGTCTTATTTTTCTTTAATTCTGCATCATCTAGAAGAAGAAGGAGGAGGAGGAGGAGGAGGAGGAGGAGGAGGATGGTATCCATATCCTGTATTCCAAACAGAATAAAGAGAATAATTTATAAATTGATCAAAAAATGAATAAAAAGAAAATGAAATTTAAAGAAATCCTAAAACTATTAGAAGAAAACACGAAAGAATTCTTCATGAAATAATTATCTTATAATCTTAGTAGGAAGAAGACCTTTTTACAAATACTAAAATCCAGAAGCCATAGAAGAAAAAAATGGATGTCCAGCTAATTAAAAATAATTTCTTCATGACAAAAAACATGGTAAGCAGAGCAGAATAAAAACTGTAAGGAAAAAATGCACTTCATTTTAGAGACAAGTGGTTTATTTTCCTAAGAGCGCCTTCAAATTAGTAAAAAATAGTCCATAAACCGAATAGAAAAGTGGGTTCAAAATATGAAATATAGTTCATGGAACAAAAAATTAAAATGACTCTTAAACATAGGAAAAGGTGATTTTCATCACATTTTGTAAGAGATACAAAATAAAACTACACTAAAATACAATTTTAACTTACCAGATTGACAAAAATCTCAAACTTTAATAATATAATATGTAATATTTTATTAATATTTCTGATAGGCAGGCAAATCAGTACAAACTGCAGAACATTGGTCAATAGCTTAAAAGTATTTACAAATTCACATACCCTCTGACCCAGTAATTCACTTTAGGAGTTTGATTCTATAGATGTACTCTTCTCATGTAAGTGAAATGTTATAGATATAATGCATCTTTATTTGTAAAAATAAAGAATTGGGAACATTCATTAATTCCCATCATTGGAACACTGGTTAACTAAATGTAATGGAAAATTATATATCCATTAAAAGAATGAAGCAATTTTAAATATACTAATACAGAATGATCTCCAAATATAATATTAAGCAGAAAAAAAGCCAGAACAGAATAATATGCGAAGTGTGTTACCATTCATAAAATGGTAGAGAGGGGAATAATATATATTTACTTGCTTATCAATGAATATAATATCTTTGAAAGGTTACTTAATAAATTGATAATATTGACTAACTACCAGCAGGGTAACTAAGTAAATAGGGGTAAGAGGCAGGAAGAAAACTGCACTGAACAAATGTGTACCTTTTAAGTTTTTAACCATGTGAATATATCATCTATTATATTTAAGAACATTTTTAAATGAGGTAAAATTCACATAACATAAAATTAACTATTTTAAAGTCAGCAATTCAGTGGCATTTAGTATATTGACAGTGTTGTTCAACTACCACGTTTACCTAGAGCTAAAATATTTTCATGAACTCAAAAGAAAACCCCGTACCCACGAAGCAGTTACCCACCACTGCCGACCTTTCCCTAGACCCTTGCAACCTCTGATCTGCTTTCTGTCTCTGTGGATTTATCTGTCCCAGATTGTTCACGTGACATTTTGTCTCTGTCTTCTTTTATGTAGTATAATGTTCTCAAGGTTCATCTACATTGTAGCATTCATCAGTACTCATCCCTTTTTATGGTTGAATAATATTACATTGTAGGGATAGATCATGTTTTATTTAACCACTTGTCAGCTAATAGACATTTTGGTTGTTTCTACCTCTTGGTTATTGTAAATAGTACTGCTGTGAACATGTACAAGTATTTTCTTGAGTAACTGCTTTCAGTTCTTTCAGGTATAATAGTAGGAGGAGAATGGCAACTCTATGTTTAACTTTTTGAGGAGCCACCAAACTGGTTTTCACAGCAGCTGAACTATTTTATATTCCCACCAGGAATGAATGAAGGCTCCAATTTCTCCACATTCTCACCAACACCTGTTATTTGTTGTTGTTGTTGTTGTTGTTGTTGTTTTTATTATAGCTATCCTGGTGAGTATGAATTAGTATCTCATTGTGGTAATGATTTACATTTTCCTAATGACCAACGATGTTGAGTATGTTTTCATTTGCATGTTGGCCACTTGTGTATCTTCTTTGGAGAAATGTTTGTTCAAGTCCTTTGCCCTTTTAAAATTGGGTTGTCTTTTTATTATGAGTTATAAGTGTTCTTTTTATAATCTGGATAATAGATCCTTATTAGATATATAATTTGTAAATAGTTTCTTCCATTCTTTACGTGTCTTTTCACTTTATCGATAATGTCCCTTAATGCACAAAAGTTTTTAATTTTGATCAAATCCAATTTATCTACTTTCCTCACTTTTTTTGCTTCTGTTTTTGATGACATATTTAAAGATTCATTGCAAAATCCAATGGATTTTGAAGAATCCCTATAAAGATTTTCCCCTAATTCCCCCTATGTTTTCTTCTAAGTGTTTTATAATTTTAGCTCTTAAATTTAGACTTTTGATCCATTTCGAGTTAATGTTTGCAAATGGCATGAAGTAGTTGTCTCATTTCATTCTTTTGCACGTGGATATCCAGTTTCTCATAATTACTTTTGAACCAATTATATTTTTTAATAAAATTTAAATATTAAACAAGTAGATAAATTTAGTCTTCTTGGGCTTTTCTTCTTTTGGGGTGCATCAAAGTTCTGGGTCTAATCCATCACTAAGGCATTGTAGAGGTCCCTTCATTTATCAGTCTGCACTAGCTGTGAATGAAGTGTCATTGTCCCAGCCTGCACAGTTTCTTCCATGCTAAGAAATCTTGGATGAGTGTAGGATCTTCTAACCTAGCATCCAGCTAAGCTGGTACACTATGCAACTAAAGAACATCTCTCTTTTCCAGTATCTGGCTGGGTCTTTTTAGCTCCTCAAACCCCAGTCTCCATTAAAGCTTTCGCAATCAAAAGTCACAAGGCCCTCCTACCAAGCCCAACTGAGGCAATGAAGCATAAAGCTTGCTCTCTGCTTGAGAGAAGAGAAAGGGAAAACTATACTGAGAAAATATAAACTGATATCTCAAGATATTGTCCTGCTATACATGTATTGGGAACCTACCTACAGGAAATTCAAAAGTAAATAAGATAATATGTAACCTCTTTAAATCAACAGTGTATACACTAATACAGGCTAAGGAGTTACAAGGAGGCAATTTTCTGACTATATTTTTACATTTACTTTTATAATTCAGTTCCCTCTCATAACTACTGTGCCTCACACTTGCATGCTCAGTTCCAATGATTTTAAAGAAAATTCTGATTGAAATAGTAGGTATAGTCTGATGCCCTATCTAGCAGGCTTACCACTCAGTCATCCACCTGTACATGGGATCCAGTCAAGAAGACATAGCTCCCGGGCCACAATAAAGCTTAGCTTGATTCATTATTCAGCTCAATACCATCACCAACCCCTTCTTTAGAACTAAAATGCTGCCCTGACCCCAGACAGGATTGAACACTTTGCTGAGCCTCATCAGAAATAGAACTATGCACAATAAGTTGGCCAGCCTGGGATCCTGCTCTCAGGTTCTCAATTGGCCATTGTCTTATTACTGTATTCTCTACCCCTGTATGCTACCCCCAGATTAGAAACTTAAAAGGCTGCTAAAATCTGTTGTATCAGAAAAACCTTAATAATACCAGAAAGTTTGGAAATAAGAGTTGTAAAAAGGCCAATAGTCTTTATTATTTTCATTTATATATATATTTTAAACTGCGATGAGTATAGTTTCACCACTATAGCTATATATTGTAGTGATAAATTTAGAGATAAAAAATGTAAATTGGCTTATAATAAAAATATGGATTTAAATAAATCGTATTATATTGTCTTGATTTTCTGTTATAAAATATATCAAAGATTGATCAGTGATTACTTTTTAGAGAATAAAGACTGAAACAGAAAATAGTTAAAAATATAAGATGACTTACAATTTAATGCAAATATGACCATAGGCAAAAATGTCTTAGAAGTTATAAAAAGAAGCAGATTATTATGAAGAGAATTAGTATGGAGGAAAGTTCTTTGTTCTCGAAATGTTCGTTTTATAGAATTTTTTCTTTACACAATGGTTGCAATATCCTTTTTTATCTCTTCGAAACTGTCAATGATATTTTATTATTAAATTATATACTCTACGTATAGTCTCTTTTGCCCAAGTTGTTATTTCTATCATGCCTTTATCTTCCACATAAGAGCTTTTTCTTGGATGTCCTATAATCCTTGATTGTGTATGCTCACGATCTTTGAGTGTGTGGAACAATTTTATAGCCTAAAAATTAGCAATGATTAGAAAAAATACCATCATTATTTAGGTATTGTACTTTATTCAACTGGCTTAGTTTACTTTACTTACATTATTAATACCTTGGTATCTATTCTTATATTTATTTTGTTTCTATTTTGTGAAACTGTTGTAAGAAGATGATTGTTTAAATCATAATGATAACTATGAGGGGAGAAGCTAAAATAAGACAAGCACAAGCAGAATATTTTAAAGCTACAATGAACTTTTATATCTAGACCGATGGTCTTATTTAAGATGAAGAAACTGAGGGAGAAGTGAAGTGACTTGGCCAATATTTCATGACTAATTAGTGGCAGAATTAGTTACAGAATTGTTGGTCCTATTCCATCATTTGTTTCTATACTTTCCCATTTCCTTCCTCTATAATATAGTTACAGAAAGACAGATCTATTCAGAGTAGTAATGTAATCAATGTTCGTACTCACTTGGATTCAGATATTTCTGTTTAATGTTGTTAACTTGAAGCTTTAATAATCAAAAAAGGATGATTTGAAATTAAATTAAAAATGACAGTATAAATAAATAATAATGAGATTCATTAAACAATTTAATGTAAAATTACTTCTTGCAGCATTATTTGAAATTGCAAAGTCATGGAAACTAATCAAATATTCAACCATAGGACATTGATAAAAGGCTTTGGTACAGGCACACAATGAATTCTATGCAACTGTAAAAAAAAATAATAATAGAGAAGATCTCTATGAACTGAAATGAAGTGATTTCAGGTGGAACCATTAAGTTAAAAAAGGGAAAAGAGCTTATATTGAATGCTACCTTTTACGTACAAAAGAAGGAAAAATAAGGATATATAAATATGTTTGCTTATCTTTTATTTTATTTATTTTTTATTTTTTAAATTTTAATTAGTTTCCATTTTCATATGTAGGGGTCTTGTTTTCCTATCCTTTTAGCCACTTTGTTTTTTGATTGGAGCACTTCATTTTTTTCCATTTAAGGTACTTATTAATAGGAGTGTAGTTGTTACCATTCTTTATTCCTGTTTTTGATACATGTTTTTTCTTCTTAAAGAAGTCCTTCCAACAGTTCCTGTAATTCTGGCTTGGTGGTGATAAATTCCTTTAGTTTATTTTTATCTGGGAAGCTATTTCTCTGTCCTTTAACTCTAAATGAAAACTTCTGGCTTGCAAAGTTTCTGTTGAGAAATCAGCTGCCAGTCTTATGAGTGCTCTCTTGTAGTAACTAATTGCTTTTCTCTTGCGGCTTTTAAGATTCTCTCTTTGTCTTCAGCCTTTGGCATTTTAATTGTGATGTGTCTTGGTGTGGGCCTCTTTGGGTTCAATTTGTTTGGAACTCTTTGCGCTTCCTGGAGTTTTATGTCCATTTCTTTCACCAAGTTAGGGAACTTTTCCATCATTATTTCTTCAAACAGCTATTCAACATCTTGATTTTCTTCAGTTACTCCCATCAGATGAATATTTGGAGCCTTAATAGTGTCCCATATCCTCCTTAAATTATTTTTATAGTCTTGGCATCTTTTTCCTTGCCATTCTACTTGAGTGTTCTGATTGGCTTTCCTATCCTCTAGATAAGGCATGTGATCTTCTTCTTTACTCACTTTGTTTATTCCTTTGTTTATTCCATTTAATATACTTCTCATCTCAAATAATGTGTTCTCCATTTCAGACTAGTTCCTTTTTATAATTTCCATTTCTATTTTTATCTCTTTGTTGGAGTTCTTAAAAGTTCATTGAGCATCTTTATAACCAGTGTTTTGAACTCTGCATCTGTTAGATTACTTGACTCCATTATATCTGGATCTCTGTTCTGTTCTCTCATATGGTTTCTTTATCTTCATATGCTTCTTTATCTTCCCATTTTGGCTGCTTTTCCATGTCTGTTTCTATGTACTAAGCAAAGCTCCTAAGTCTCTTGGTCTTATTAGTGTGGATTTGTGAAGTAGGTGTCCAGTGGCACAGTCCTAAGAGGGGTTCAGCTGCAGGCCAAATTTAGCCCAAGACTTTACCCTGCTGCGGCCATCTGTTAAGGTTCAGCAAGCAATCCGCAGATGCTGTGCTTATAGTTGCCTCAAAAGACCACACCAGAAACTGAGGCCAGCTGCCTCCACCAGTGTGTCTCAGCAAGGAGCACCTGACTTGCTGAGGACACACCTGGATATGGCTTGGGTGGGGACGCGAGTTGGGAGAGGCAGGGTTCCAGGAATTCTTCTGAGCATAGCGACCTTCATTATCCAGTTTGATGATGTCACAGCTATGATAGCGCTGTGTCCAGTGCACTGGTAGCGGGGAGGGCTCAGCAAGGAACAATGGATACCGCAGGCACTTCTGTACCGAGCAAGACTCACATCGACCCTCACTCCGACAATGTGTTCCTATAAGTCCCTGGTGACCCCTGCGCGCAACCGAATCGGCACTGGAACTCAGAGCAAGCTGGTTCGTCACCAGGAAAATCCATTTACAGACATGGCCCCTTTAAGAGACGTCTGCCACTGCCACTGCAGGGGCCTGTGTCTCACTTAGCTGCTCGAGACCAGGCAGCCCCGCATCCTCGCCCCGTCCTACCTTCTACCGTTGCAGGGTGATTTCTTGGATTTCTCTCTAGTTGTATGGCTTGTTCATCTAGATCCCAGGCAATTTTTCCTTGCTGTTGCTCCTTGTTTTCATCACAATTTTGATTTGGTCACCAGAGGGATGAACAGAGCCTATATCATCTACACCATATTTTTCTCTCTCTGTTTGCTTATCTTTAAAACAAACAAACAAACAAAAAACACCAACAGAGAAAACAATAACAATGAAATTGGTGACATACTCTCCTCTATCTTTCAAAGTTCTTTTGGCTGGTCTAATAATTAAATCTACATGAGACAGATTAATAAGAGGAAATAACCAAATATAATTACACATGAATGTATGAGAACCCCACATACATGAGAGTCAGAGACCCCATATATGTGAAAGGTTCAGAGACCAAAAGAAAAAATGAGAGATATATGACATTCTGAACTAAGGTTGAGGTAATGCATTTTGGGACTTTACAGGGAAAGAAGGTCATTTGCAGTACAATAAGAAGAGCAGATGTTCAGTAATTAGTTTTCCCTGCTATATAGATAGAACAAAAAGTTTACCTCTGATAATCTTTTATAATGGGCAGGGCCCCTAATTTCAATTCTTGTAGGTAGATAGGGACGGGGGAGCAGAAGTTTCTCTTGAGCCCTAAGAGTCTTGGTTGCCTTTAACTCAAAATAACCCACATACCACAGAGGCACGTCTTGGGATGACTCATTCTGAACTCTCACACAAGTGTACATTTGTATATATGAGTAATAATTATATATTTCTTAATTCTGACCCCTCAAAGGGCCAAGAAGCAAAAATACTTTGATAGCAATGATCACACCTAGTACCTAGATCTTGGTCTTTAATATCATTACTCACTAAGACAAACCAAGACTCATTAAAAAAAAGAAAAAGAAAAAAAAGGCTAATTCCATGATGGAGCAGGGTAAATATAAGATGCGGAAGGAACATCTAGTTATGCCAGAAAATAAGAAAATGATTTTTAAAAATATGGGGATGTGTCACAAGAACACAAGAGCCATCTAGAAGAGACTCCTTTTGGCCAATTTTGGGATAATTTGTGCACTATAGGAAGTACAGTAATTAATTATAAGCCACTGAAGAAATATAAATTAATGAGTTCATACCTATAACAAATAAATAAATAAATAAAAGTGCAAAAGAGAGAGCTTTCAATTACAGCTGAATGCCAAGAGCCAACTGATAACTGTGAATGAATACACAAGTGGAAAATGATCATTTTGCAGCAATCATAGTAAAGACTGAATCAGGCAGGAATCACCAATGGATGTTAAATCTAGGAGGAAATTTTGATAAGAAACAGGATATTTTCATAATCCTATATTATCCCCGCATAGACTACCTATTAGTTACAACAGAAAAAAAAATAGTAATTTTACAGTGAATAAAATGGACAACATCTTGACTGTGTTATCCAAATGAACATTACCAATGTGGGACAGATGACATCTCGTGCATCTAAATGAGCTACTCTGAGAAGAATACAACTCTTATACAGTACTCTGGTTTAGAAGGTATAACATATATCTAATCATGAGGAAATATCAGAACAACCTAAAATAGGTAACATTTTTATAAAAAGATAAGGGGTACTATTTGTCAAAAATGTCAATCTCATAAAGACAAAGAAAGGCTTTAGAAATATTCCAGATTAAAAGAGGCAAAAGAGAGGTGACAGTTAAAAGCAATAGATAACCCTGAACTGGATTTTGTATTGGGGGGAAATAAAGGCTCTGTTAAAGACATTACTGGGTAAATAACTGGCAAAACTGGAATATGATGGTTAGATTAGACTATTACACTGATGTTAAATTCACTGAAATTGATAATTATACTATGATCATGTTAGAGAATATCCATCTTCTAAGAAATATACACTGAACATTTAGGAGTAAAAGATCATAATTTTGGAATAAAGGAACTTCAAATGGTTCCTGGAAAACACACACACATGTATGAAAAGAGCATACACAAAAATGATAAAGCAAAGTTAAACATTTACAATAGATAAATCTGGATAAAGCATACATGGGTATTTTGTGCTATTTTAATTTTTGTAACTATCTGTAAATTTGAAATTATTTCAAAATAAGAAGTTTTTAAGAGAAAAATTAAAGACTAATTTAGGCATAGCCACAGCAACCTTACTCATAACAGCCTAAAACTGGAAACCCCAGTCAGTGTCTATCAACAAAAGTAAACAGATTGTGGTATACCCATGTGATGGAATACTACTCAGCAATAAAAAGAAAGAACTACTGCTAAGTACAGCAATATGGATGAATCTCAGAAACACTGAGTGAAAGATACATGTGTGTGCACACACACAAACATAATACTTGATTCATTGAATATGAAGTGCAAGAACAAACAAAATAAATTTATGATAGAAGTCAGAAAGTGATTGTATTTAGAAATGGGGTAAAATCAGTTGGAAGAGAGTCTGAGGGAACTTTTTAGGGTGATGAAATGTTCCATATTTTGTTTGGAGTGATGGCTTCATGGGTATTTACTAACATCAAAACAAATCAAACTGAACACTTAAGATCTGCACCTTTTATAGTATGTAAGTTATAATTCCAACTGAATGAATGAATGAACAAAGAAATAAACAAGGTAATTATTTTTTTAAAGGGAGATTTATTAAAGTAAATTCAGGTTTAAAACTCACTTAAACATCCTAGAATTTATTCCAGTGTTAATACCATTGTGTCCTGAGAAAGACCTGGGGTATCTAAAAACATGAAAGAAAACTAATTTATCTTAAGAAGACCCTAAGATATCTGAAAATATGGAAGGGAAATAATTTTTCTTAACCTTCCCTCAAAATTCCTTTAGAATATTTAAGAATGCCTGTGAGATGTACAGTTAATGTCAAAACATAACTACCCAGTTTGTAATCCAGAAAGATGCATATATTGCTATAATTGGAAGGATTTCTAAACTTCGCTGCTTAGGAATTTGTGTCAAAAAATGTAAGGAGTGACACATCTGGAGAATTGGGGCCTGCTTGGGCACCATTACATACTGGTCATGTTGTCTATGTCTGTTCTTTATGCTGGGCACTGACCAGGGCTATGACTACACGTTAGTAAGTTCCACCCAGTTCAGGCATCTGTCTTTAACAGTACATGAGGTTCATTATATTCAAGCAATAAAAGGATTAGTTCAGAAAAACTAAATTGCAGAATGGAAATAATGTAAGTTTAAATATCTGTGTCATATTTCAAGTACTCACAGCTGTAATCATTGCATAGTTTTAGAGTTGCAGCAACTCCTATCCTCCAGATGCTGGCGAAGCCTTCAGGCAGGAGGTAGGAGGGTGATGTCCTGTTCTGATCCTGTGGCAGGTCTACGTCTTTAGTCAGGACGCACTGCGCGTTCTTTCCTTGACCTCTTTCCTTCAGAGTGCTGCACTGGTTCAGTCGGGCGGGGGGCGGGTCGCTTCCTGTTAATACTGCTAATATATGAATTCTGAATTTTCTCGTTCTCTTCGGTTCCACAAAGCTCAGTTTCAAGGGCACAGATTTTATCAGTGATTCTTTTATTGTTATAGAATGTTGTGCTTCTAATTGCTGCTGCTCAAATCTTTGCAAAACAGGGACTTCCATAAAAAAATCTTTGCTGATGCCTTCCATCTGCAAGCTTCTCTGCAAATCTCTACTAAAACCCTGCTGCAACCAGAAAGGAAAGTTTTTATACAGAGTTCCATGGCATAACAAGGAAAATAAAAGTCATCTGGATTGAGACCCTCCCCCAACACACCAATGAGGCTTTAGCTACAGATACAGCAGCTGAGGTCAAAACAGTTCACTTTCCACTTCGTGGGTGTTTTACAAGTTATCCATTTCATACTCACCCATATTTGGGTTGCAGATTGGTCAGAATACATGCCTTTGAACAAAAACACAAGGAAGCAGAAAGAACAATGGGCTAGGTGGCCGAGTTCTACCTCAAGTTTTGTCATAAATAACTGTGACCTGATTCTCAACTTTCTCACAAGTGAAATAAAACGGTCAATACTGGTTACCTCGGAGAATGGGCCTTGGAACCATGAGCTACTGGGAGAGACTTCCAGATTTGAAGATCTAAGACTGAGCCAGACAAGGGCATACAAATGGAGATTTTATAAAACCACGGAAGGAGAAAGCCCTCACATAGTCACAGATGCAAACAACTGCAGGAGAATTGTTTTTCATATTACACCTTTCTTTACCATTAAACAAAAATGTGTATATATTACTTTTATACATTTTTAAAATAACCAAAAATGACAAAATAGAAAAGTTTTGGTTGAGTTGATTCCAAAGTATTTTATTACTTAAAAATGTTCATTATCGAAAATGTCTCCCCACCGTGTTAGGCTGGGGGAAAAAGGTCAGACAAGGGAATTCTATGGAGATGAAACTGCTCTATTTGGTACTGCGGTGGTGAACACGTGACTCTCTGCATTTAGTAAAGCCCACTGAACTGTGTACCACAAAGAGCAAACCTTACTGCATGCAATATTTAAAAAATAAATCAGGATATTGGGGGATCCCAAAATGGAATGCAGAATATGACAAATAAATCTAACTATATGGAAAAATGTATACAAAAAAACAGAACTGCATGAGGATGGGGGAAGAGCTGGCCTAGGTAATTTGGGGAAACTGCTTTTACAGTTATAACACTAAAAACAAAATGAGCTGACAAAAACTCTATATTCTATTTGGTAACTGTGTTTCATACAAGAGTACAGGTTAGCAATTCTGATGTTGCTTTATATGTATACTATGGTTGAACAAATAAGTACATAAATTGTAGATAATGGTAGTGCTATTTCTCACTATCAGAGAGAAAGTGAGTTACAAATGAGTAAAGGAGGGAAGGCTGGAATGACTACTGTGGAATTGGACGAGTCAAAGGTGTCAGTATAAACTCATGTAGATAGAGAGATAGATAAATGATACAGAAATAAAAAGAGCTTTTATTGGTCAAACTTGGAACAATTCGAGCAACAAAATTAATAATAACCGAAGAATTACATAAGTATCTATTAGTTCACACTGATATAAATAAATGATTGAATAAATGGGAGAGAAGGGAAAAATCTTTCTTACAGAAAAATTCCAAAATTCCAAATAATAAATGTAGAAGAAATGAAGGCAATAGAAAAATTATTATTTGAACACCACAGCAATAATTATTGTGGGCAAGAATCAGGGATGAACGCTGAAATTAATCGGTAAAACTTTAAGGAGAAACAGAATAGTTGCATAACCTCAAAGTATCTCTTTCAAAATCTTTATTAAATGCTTTGGTGGTTTTAATATATGTCCACAAATTCTCTGATACTCTTCCCTGCAGGAAGTGTAATTTATTTCCTCAGCCATTGAATATTATTAACCAATCTTAGTAACTTGCTTCTAGTGAATAAAGTATGAAAAGAGAAAAAATAAAAATTTTACAGTGGAGAAACCTGTCAGAGACCACCTTAACCAAGTGATCAAGCTTACCATTGCCAGTAATAAGTTCATTAGTATATGTTGATATCATGTATCCCTGATACGATTCAATGAGGAGGGCATTTCATTTTTGTGGCATTCTAAAAAATCCGTAACTCCAGTCTAATCATGAGAAAACAAACAAACCCAAATTGAGGGATGACATTCTACAAAGTATCTGGCCAGTGCTCTTCAGAAGTGCCAAGTTCATGAAAAACAAGGAAAGACTGAAGGACTGTCACAGATGGGACGAGACTAAGGAGATATGATGACTAAATGCAATGTGGTAGCTTACTGAATCCCCGAGCAAAAAGAAAGCATAAGTGAGAAAACTGGTGAAATTCAAATATCGGTTTAAGTTTGGTTAATAATGCTATACCAATGTTGATTTCTTAGGTTTGATAAATGTAATATACGATATAATAATATCAGGAATAATAGGGGAAGTTGGGTGGAAGGTATACAAGAATTGTCTACTATCTTTATAACTTACCTTTGTAATATCTTGGTAACTTATCTATAAATCTAAATTGTTTCAAAATAAAAAGTTTAGAAAAAGTTATGATAAAATGCATTCGGTATCACAATAAAAAGTATATATGTCTAATCAGTAGTCCTATTGTTGAATCCAGAAATCAGTTAAGAAACTAGCATAAATAATTCTTTAAAAAATTTAGAGAAATACAGATGACTCCAGTCTTTTTTCTTGAAATACCAGCCAGCAAAGACTTGGCACATACCTTGCACAACATGTAAAGCCAAAACTCATTATTTTGTCATTAGCTTGCTTTTGTCATTAGCTTTGCTTTTTTTGTCATTAGCTTGCTTTTGTCATTAGCTTTGCTTTTCATAGCTCTCAAGGAACCTCAAGAGATTATCTAGTTCAAGGCTGGGGAAACTTTTCATTCCCATCCAGCCCCAAAGACCGTAGAAAAACATTAGCATTAGTACAATGCAACTTAATGCCATTTCAGTTGTTAGTTTTTTGTTTTGTTTTTTTCAGAGATAGAAATGAGTGACATTATATTCATGTGACTTTAAAAGTAAGAATTTACTTAAAATTGTCCATAAATATGAAAAGCACAAAAAAAGTTTATGGAATGAAAGGGAGAAAAGAGAGGGAGATGAGGAGGAGCTTACTGATACCCCAAGAGGGCACTGATTTCATGGCTAACCCTCTCCCAGTGTCCTGGAGCAGTGGTCCCCAAACTTTTTGGCACCAGGGACCGGTGGTCCTATGAAAATCTAATGCCTGATGATCTGAGGTGGAGCTGAGGCGGTAATGCTAGCGTTGGAGAGTGGCTGCAAATACAGATGAAGCTTTGCTCACTGGCCTCGCTGCTCACCTCTTGCTATGCAACCTGGTTCCTAACAGGCTACAGACTGGTACCTGTCCACAGCCTGGGGTTTGGGGACACCTGTCCTAGAGAACAAGGTTAGATGAGGTGTTTATTGGAAGCTACCTGGAGTGAGAAGCACCTGAGAGTAACTGCAGTTGGTGTCCTAGTGGAGGATGGATGATAAAAGTTCAGTATTAAGATTTTGTTGTGAAGTATGAGGGATGAAAAGGAAAAAACTGAACAATAACTAAAGCTTCCATGTGTAGTGACATATCTTATTCTATTCTCACACTAGCCCTGTGAGGTAGTGTTATCATTATTGTTCTTTTATAACTATGGAAACCAAAATAAGGGACATTAAGGAACAAGCCCCAAGTCACACAGCTGGTAACTGGGGAAGATAGAATTGGAACCTAGGGCTATATGACCTCAGAGTTTGAGATTTTAGCCATGACACAAAAAGAGTTCAAAGCTGAACAGACATAGGAACCAAGAAGAGAAAGAAAGGATAGGCAGGAATAATGCGAGACAGTTTAGCATTTGTCTCAAGTACCCGAGATTCACTTGTAATGGCTGCTGGGATTGGTTTCCTCATTTAAAGAGCCAACATGAGGACGAACAAAAAAATAGCAATGGAGACAAAGCATCTCCTCACATCTGCCAGCTAGTGTTTCTGAGAGAAATTTTCCTCTTTAAGAAGTCATCCCTGACTCTATATTTGATAGAGTCCCCTGCTGTGTGCTCTGATATCATCCCACAGTTCTCCACAGCATGTTTTACTATAATGATTAAACGTTTGAATGAATTTATCTGAACTCTGCCTTCCTCACTTCTACCTAAGATCCATATCTCCAGTTTTTAGGACAATACTTGGCACATAATAATGTTCAATATTTCTTGATTAACAGGGTGCCACATTGGGCTGCTCCCTGTCTATCTAATCACTGCTGGAAGAGGCTGGTCTACTTGGCCTTCTGTCATGTTACCAGATAGAATTAGTACCCAGCCCTGGATATGAACCTAACAGGTTGGAGTTCTTATCTCCTTCTCAGCGTACTTTTTACTAGGTGTTTTCTCTGGGTCTAGATCCTACTTTCCTCTAAAAATGGGCAAGAGCATGCTGATCAGGACTGATATCTCTGAAACTAGATCTTGATACTGAAGACAACTCATTTCAGAATCTCCAGGTTTGTCCTTCTGCCCCTGCTGTCTTAGTGTGTAATTAATTCTTTCTTGGCTTCATCTCCATCTGATAACCATATTCCTCCAGCGAACTCCATTGCCTCATAGTCAGAGCACATCAGTTATGAGTCACATAGATGCCAAGGAGCCAGAGGAATATATTACTGAGCTGGCTATTATCCATCTTAAACAATAGAAGCAGTGTTTTAGGTTGATCGATTGTTTCTCTTCTTTTTTTAAAGACCGACAGTCTTACAAGAAAAGCACTTGTGCTGGCTGACATCTTAGGTTTCAGATGAGACTATGACTAATTGATACACCCAAGAATACTATACCAGCTGATGGGAATTCGTATGTGCATAGTAGTTTAGAGAAATGAGTTTTTCATCCAGTTAAAAAAAAAAAAAAAAAGAATAGTGGCAGTGTTGTGGGATTCTTGAACGGAGAGATGGGATACCGAGGCTATAAGCAGGAAGCAGCGTTTACTGATGCCGGCACCAGCTCAGAGGATTCTTTTCCAAAGACTGAGCCCCAACTGGAACATGGCGGGCAGTTTTATACAATCTTGTACTTTCAAATTCCTACACAGCTATAGATATTCCATGTGAAGAAAGACATAAGGAGAACATTGATTGGCTGCCAAACTATAAGGAAACTGGTTCAATCACTTAAGCAGGTTTTTGGACTGCCACATCAGCTGGAGAGTCCTGGGAAGCAGATGGTTCAGTCAGGAACTAATTCATTCAAGCACGAAATGGTCAGACAGGGTCAGGCTGCCACAGCAGATGCTAATGGGGAAAAGAGAGGGAGTTGACTGGGGGGGCAGAGTCTTTAATTAAGCTCTTTCAGATGCATTTGCCAGATTTCACACTCTGCTCTGTGCCCCAAGACTCTGACCTTTATCAACAGCATTAACTAGGTTTCCAGTTGGGTTTAGACAATGGGAAGCACTGGTAGGAGACTGGAAAATGGGAAGACAGAAAAAGGCTGTTGGATTTATTCCCTTGATTGCCTCCTAGCTAGGTGAGAGTTTATGCTACTTCCATACAAAAGGCCACAGTTACTGCTGAG